>NC_053024.1:24139719-24281393 GCF_003073215.2 Triticum urartu
GGGGGGGGGCTGAAAACAACATTTGAATGTACATAGTACGAGACTTAATATCGATATTTCAATTCGGTGTACATTGTAAGATTTGAACCGAGGACCAGGCATATGGGTAATTATTTCGAATTCGTGCCATACTAAGTTTCAAAAATTTGACATTGACTCAGTTTGTTGTGCTATTTTGTAGGTCATATGTTTGAACTCATCCAAAAGTTCTCTCACTACCATGGTGTTCATCATATACCTATGAATTTGTATTACAAAAGTAGTGTGGATACAGTGAAATGCAAAATCCACGTTAGAATTGGCGATCGCTATGTGACACACACTCTAATTCAAATAACTAACTACGTGACACACACTGTAATTCAAATAACTAATTATGTGACACACACTCTAATCCACGTTAGCGTGGGTACAATTTTGATTTTTTTCAAATAACTCCTCATTAATTAATTTGTAGTACTCCCTCTGTTCACTTTTATAAGACCTTGAAGACATTTCAGACAATGTGCAAAACAGTTCATTTTAAGTTGTCTGAAACGACTTACAAAAGTGAACGGATGGAGTATCTCGTTTCGAATGACTAATTATTGCAAGGAAAACACGGGCATGGTAATACATACAGATTTGTTTGCAAATGAAAGAATATTCGTTTGCATTCTCAAATGTAGGCGCACCAGGCACACCAGGGTCATGTTGGGGTGGACGCTGCTTCGGTGCCTTAAGGCACCGAAGCATAGTCTTGTCGGGGTGGTTGCGTGTGTCGGACGGACGCGTAGCACCCATCCACCCACGCCCCCTCCCCCCCAAAAAAGGACGACATCAATATAAGTTCGCGCTTCCACGTTTCGGATTGAAATATCTGGCGGCCCCAATTTCAGCCCTGCAAAATCTCTCTTCTCCATCGTCCCCTTCCACGCCCAGATTGCTCAAATCCCTAATTCGCCGCCTACCCTCGAATCGCCCCTCGTCTCGTCTCTTTCCCCACCGTTCCCCTCCTCTGTGCCGGACGACGACGACGAAGACGATGGTCACGCTTCACCACCGCACCGGAGCTACCTCATCTACGCCCTCGTCCACCGCACCGGGTGGTCCACCGACAACATCGGCGGCTGCAACCGACGTGCCTCACAAACATCGAGTTTCACCGCATCAGGTGCGCTTCACCGACGCCGTCTCCCAGCTCACCGGGGCTACTTCACCGAGCACATCGTCGCACCTCCGCCCCCCGAGGCCATTGGGGCTTCACCAACGGTCTCGTCCACCGCATCATAGCGCTCCACTGCCACTCAAGATCTGCATCTGTGCGCGGCCAGCCAACGCCAGCGCATTACCCTCAACGGCTCTGAAGTGACACGCACTCTAGCTAGGCGAGGATGCCCAAATGCCGGCCTAAACTAGGTATCCACACATCGCTTCCTTGTGCATTGTTCCGACGATGTTTGGATATCCCTATGCAACTCTCTTAGCTTACACCCCTATGCAACTCTGACTTTAACTCTTATTTCTTCTGGAGATATCATCTGAAACAAGCAAATCCATTTTTTAGCGAAGCATGATGACGCTACGGGATCTGGTACACATCCTGCACACCCGTATAACCTTGTAAGTATCTGTCCTCCGGTACAACATCAAGGTCGATTCCTCTTATTTGATCAACCATTCGCCGTGTAAAAAATGCAGAGGTGGATGCAAGGAGCACAAGGCCTGCACATCCAAGCAAGTGGTAACATGGACTTGTACAAGGAACATCCCAAGCGCAAGCAGAGCTGCAGTGAGCCTGTACAACGAGCTAGCGTAAGTCCCTGCATTTCATTTAATTCGTACTGGCATTCGTGTATGATTTGTGTGAAGTGGCTGATCCATGAATTCAAGTTACCAGGAGCGAACATTTAGCTTAAAAAATACGAAGGCACTTGCACTCTGAAAATCAACATAACTTGAGAAATGTGAAGCTACATGCACTTTGAAAACCAGCTAGTGATCCAAAGTAGTTCAGTTTATAAACATTAAATGATGCAAGCACCAAAAAACACAAAATGCAACATGGTGTACAAGGACAACAAACATGATGTATACCTGATTGAATTATTCGGTCTCTGGCTGAAAATATCAAAGTGTAATTGCACGTATAACCAGTGCACAAACTGCATATCAATATATCTATCCTGCACAAGTATGCCAATAGTTTCAAACAACAGATTAGAAAAGTATTTATGCTATGTTCTCATGATACGGGGACTGTTTGGTAGATGGCCTCGACGTTTCCTCAAGCTATGAAAATGCACTATAATTTGCTTGTTATCAATGCCTGCAAATCTCTATCTCTCTCAACATAGTAGATCATTATTAGACACTAAATCCTTCAATGAGCTTGCAAAATGCTTGCATTAGATCCCTCATTAGACACTATATGTTCACCACCAGGAGCATGTAAAATGTTTGCATCAAATCCTTCAGTAGCAGTCTGTTCATTAGACACTTCAGGCTCAAGAACAACATGAGCTTGTATGTTTGCACCGGAAACTTGATTAGATACATCAGATTCAGTCAGTTCAGTATTGATTGGGGGAGTTATAAAATAAGTGGAAATTGGTTTCATTTTCTCATAGATTCCCTACATACAAGCAGTTTTACAACACCATCAAGTTTAACTATTGGCCAGAAATTGAAGAGTTGAATTAGATATTATCAGGGATGTGATGTACCTGCTCGTTGCGCATACTACTCTTGCAAGCTGCAACTGTCCGTTTGCGCAAGCTCGATGCATTCCCATGCTGCCGCCGCTGCCTCCCACGCAGGCTACACCCAGGGTTGGATCTTCATCTTCTTGTCCTTCCGTTCGCTTGAAGCCCGGTGACCGCCCTCCAATGAGGGCGCGAGGAAGTGCTGTGCCGGTCTGTCCAGCGGCGGCTGGGTTAGGAGCGAACCAGACTGGAGGATGGAGTCAATGAATTTGGATTTTTCCTTCTGTCGATCGATATGGGAGGCGCTCGTTTGAGTCGCGAGCCTTCTATAGGGCCTGCCTTGCACTTATGTTACTGGCCCATCCAAATTGAAACATTTTTCTTCATTTTTTACATTGCCTGGTCATGCGTTGGGACAAACAAAACTAGCGTGGGCCAACCTGGACGACTCAAACTAGGTGCACACTTTCCATCCACTTGAGGCGGCCGCCCATACCAGCCCCTATGGTGGCGTCACCCCTTTTTGCGTGTATGATTGGATAGTGAAAAATATTCTAGTGGCGCTTTTGATTTACCCACAGAATGGGTGAATTGCTTGTTTCTATGAACTGAGTTCGCCAATAATGTGAAGGATGCCAGTCTTTTAATCCTATTGTAGATTGCTTAGATCTTGATATGCCAAAAGTAATCGCATGAAATATACAGTAAAAGCTAGTGTGATGTGTTTGGCTACAACTAGTCTGACTACACGTCATCATATAACATATCAAGGACGCACCATCTTACCAGATTAACCATTCGACTTACCCATGCAGTGTGGGAAGAAAGAAGTATTGGGACTGCGTATCCAAGCAATTGATGCCATGGACTCCTTCGTACAACCTTGTTAGAGAAAAAGAAGTTGTAGTGTGTCTGTACAAAGAACTAGCGTAAGTTCAGTTACCTGCATCTCGGAATTTTAGTTAGCCACTTATTGCAAAATTGTTCAATTACGTTGCTTAGCTTAATTTAGTTTGCTACTGATTACATAATGGCACAGCCTGTTAATCATATTGTAGACTGCGCCTATCTATGTGTTTGATACTTACTGTTAAGAATTACCTGTTTGCCTTAACTTAAATATCTACTTGTTTGTTTAACTGCTTTGCTGCTGCAATAGCGAGTTACAATGATCTTAAAATAACTACTTTTCAGCATCCAATTGAAACTCTTTAATTCCTTGTTTGTTTAACTAGTTTGCTGTTATAACTCCCAGTTGAAATGTTTTGCTAACTTCAACTTTTTTGAATCCAGTCGGAAATTTAATGGCAAAACAGGTTAGCCCAAGATCAAAGAGCGAGGTCCCCATGGACGTTGCATTATGAATTGCCAACTGCTGATGCTCTAGAGGCTAAACTAGGGGTAGAAAGAGATTTTGCTTCTACAATTAGAGATGAAGTTGACATGTTGAGGAAGCAAACAACACAATCACAAGCAGTACTCAAGACAACCATTAAATATTTGGTGGATTTCAAAACGAAGCAAGCTGAGACTGACCAGATTGTTAAGGTCCTGAAGGAAAAAAGGAAATTAAATTCCTACTTGGTAAATCATAGGTGAAATGTTCTTTCCATTGTTGAATAACCTTTGTGTTGTCTGTTCATGTAATCAATCAAACCATTTGTTTTAGAGATCATGTAATAATTTTTTTTGGTTTGTAATTTTATTTGAGCACAAGTCTGTATTAATTGATAAGACTCGGAGACATTTCATTTGGATTTTTGTGCCAGACCTACGAATATGCCAATCGGGCTGAATGTGCATTCAGCAATAGTAGTAGTATAGATGGACCATAGGTGGCACGCATCGGAAAGGGCAAAGATGCTGGCTAAAAAAAGGATGCTTTTGTAGCCAAAAAAAGTACAACGGCATGGCTTATGTATGTTAGTTGATATTATTGATCCATATAATCTATAAGTGTTTGTTTGTCTATTAGTTCTATACATTCTTGGTTGATTGACTCGGTATTTGAATCTTGATACATCGCTTGTGTACATATCTAAACTGGAGTACACATTATGCTGTGTGTGACATTTGAGTTGGACATGAAGTGTTCCAAATATTCGAATTCACCTTAAACTGGATTCTAGTTTCTGAATTTGAGTATCGGCATTTGTAAACCATATTCATATATGACAGTGGAATACATCTTTGTCATCCTTTTGAAGATATATAAAAACACATAGAATGATTTATAAAGATTCATATAGGAATACAAAATGGATTCAAATTTAGTTGCCAGGGTAAACATGGATGCTTATTGTCGCAAAATTCGAAAGAAGCAGCAAAATGTCCACTCCCACGTCGGCTGTCCGAAGCCAAGTGTTTGGGAGATGGAAATTACTGTCTACCCATTACACAGACAATCCATCGGCCCGATTTCCACTGCTCTAAATAGGGGTAGGTTAGTAACTTCAGTTAGCCGTGACACGACCACCTCTGAGACCATTCCGACATGGTGGGCGTCAAACATGGGCAGCAAAACAAGCTCGACTCGGCCGAAATCGATGTAGGCAAATATTTTCAGTAGGGGCAGGTTTGTAACTTCACTCAGACGTGACACAACCGCCCTACCTGTCAGCCCCGTTCATACACCATGGGCGCCAACCATGGGCGCCAACCACCCTCTCCTCGCCCGAAATCGCTCTGGGAAAATGTTAGCGAGATGCGAGATTACCGTCCTATCCCCAACCGACGAGACGTCCAAATTTTAAATGGGGGCTAAGTTCGTAACTTTCCCATATTTCAGACAGGCGCGTCCCAAAAACATGGTTCCCCGCACCTCTCGCTCCATTTTCCCATTCATACACCGTCCGTGCTAGAACACCCCATCCCCACACCAATCTCCGTCCGCCACCCCATCCATCGCCGCCGTCCTCCACCACATCCATCGCCACCATCCTCCACCATGCCGGAGCGCCTACCAAGACCGCGTCGTCCACTACGAGAGATGGACGTTTCTCATCCACGACGACGGACCAATAGCCTTGCATCGTGTCCTCTCACTTCATCGGCGTCGTCGTCCTCTTTGCCGGGGCCGCTAACACGACCTTCTCTTCCACCGCAAAGGGACTTATCCCCCTATGCACCCATCTATCGTTGCAGATCTGCTTCAACGCCACCGACAGCCATCGCACCCCCGATGCCTACACGGCACCGCAAGAGAGGTGGTACTTCATATCTCCTCAACTTTTTGATCACAACCAGAAAGTAGATCTTATTAACTTGGTTACTCTACTTTCTTTTCAGCTCGTAGAATTTAGTTCTTAGTTCGAAGCAAAAAATGGATGCTAAATATCATTTCTCTAGTTTGCAGCTTCAAATCTGCCATGGCACAGCCATAATACGATTTAATTGATCATGCTTAGGGTTTAATTGATCATGTTGGTTTCGTGGTGGTTTCTTTAATAGAAATCGGACGGGAAACCCTCTTTTGCTAAAAAAATATGCTTAGAGTTTCCCCCTTTTATGATCACTATACGATCAGAAGACGTGCTTCGTGTCATAATAACACTGCTCCACCCGTCAAGATAAACAAGCTTAGTTGTTCAAATATGAATCTGATATTATTAAAACAGAGTTGTTTAATTGGTCAGCTAAATGTTCCTAAATTAGTTCCGAAAATGCATGTTCGCCGCTCGGGTGTGTATCTCTACAGGGTGCCCACGGTGGGCCGGCCCACCCTGGGATTTTGGATCGTCCAAGGCCCCGATTCTCCTCTGTTCTGCTGCGTGCTTCCAATCTCTACTCGCCCCCAGCCGCCTGCCTCATCAGTGACTTGCCGTCCCCGGACGCATGACTCTAGGAGGAGACGCCGGACTAATAGGAGGCCAGGAGCCGCTCGCCCAACAGCGTCACCGCTACCCGGGCGCGCCGCCGTGCCTACCTTCCCAGTCCGTTTAGGGCTCAGGCGTGCAACACCCACCAAGCCAACCGGATTTATCCTGAGATACGTCCTCAACACTCAACAACCACTCCTCATCACCCATTTTCTAATTGATTCATTACTCATTAGGCAGGACTGTCATTAGGGTTTGTTGTATGCTCAGTGCTACCTACACTTAATGGTTCAGATGTATTTCGGTAATCTTTAGTACCTCTAAAGTTCACAGGGTTTTCAAAATTCTGGCCCTCAGAACAGAAACTAGTCATTTTGGATTGTTGGTCATAGTAACATTGACCCAGATTACTACTGCAAGCCAGGTTTGTTGACAATTTTACTTGTCTTTTGGTGGCGCCAATGGCTTGCTTGCTATTAAGAGGGGATGAGGTGTTGCTCAATGGCTTGCTTGCTCAAAGTGCTTAGTGATATGCTCCAAAACCCTCAACCACTTTCTCATATCCACATATGTCTCAAACCAAAAGTCAAACTCGGCCCCACCAAAATTTTCTATCTGGCGCCACCGAGTTCAGTTGACATAGCTGTTGGGGAACATAGTAATTTCAAAAAAATTCCTACCCACACGCAAGATCATGGTGATGCACAGCAACGAGAGGGGAGAGTGTTGTCTACGTACCCTCGTAGACCGTTCACGGAAGCGTTATATCAACGCGGTTGATGTAGTCGTACGTCTTCACGTCCGACCGATCCAAGTACTGAAAGCACGACACCTCCCAGTTCTGCACACGTTCGGCTCGGTGACGTCCTCGCCTTCTCGATCCAGCAAGAGGGGCGAAGTAGTAGATGAGTTCCGGCAACACGACGGCGTGGTGACGGTGTTGGTGAAGAACAATCTCGGCAGGGCTTTGCCTAAGCACTTCGATTAAGCGTGCGGACCCTACGGGTTCGAGAACTATGTAGACATGACCGAGACACCTCTCTGGTCAATAACCAATAGCAGGACCTGGATGCCCATATTGGCTCCTACATGTTCTACGAAGATCTTTATCGGTCAGACCACATAACAACATACGTTGTTCCCTTTGTCATTGGTATGTTACTTGCCCGAGATTCAATCGTCGGTATCTCAATACCTAGTTCAATCTCGTTACCGGCAAGTCTCTTTACTAGTTTCGTAATACATCATCCCGCAACTAACTCATTAGTTGCAATGCTTGCAAGGCTTATAGTGATGTGCATTACCAAGTGGGCCCAGAGATACCTCTCCGACAATCGGAGTGACAAATCCTAATCTCGAAATACACCAACCCAACAAGTACCTTTGGAGACACCTGTAGAGCACCTTTATAATCACCCAGTTACGTTGTGATGTTTGGTGACACACAAAGTGTTCCTCCGGTAAACGGGAGTTGCATAATCCATAGTCATAGGAACATGTATAAGCCATGAAGAAAGCAATAGCAACAAACTAAACGATCAAGTGCTAAGCTAACGGAATGGGTCAAGTCAATCACATCATTCTCCTAATGATGTGATCCCATTTATCAAATGACAACTCATGTCTATGGTTAGGAAACTTAACCATCTTTGATCAACGAACTAGTCAAGTAGAGGCATACTAGTGACACTCTGTTTGTCTATGTATTCACACATGTATTATGTTTCCGGCTAATACAATTCTAGCATGAATAATAAACATTTATCATGAAATAAGGAAATAAATAATAACTTTATTATTGCCTCTAGGGCATATTTCCTTCAGTCTCGCACTTGCACTAGAGTCAATAATCTAGATCACATCACCATGTGATTAACATCGATAGTTCACATCATCATGTAATTAACACCCATAGTTCACATCGCCATGTGACCAACACCCAAAGGGTTTACTAGAGCCAATAATCTAGTTCACATCGCTATGTGATTAACACCCAAAGAGTACTAAGGTGTGATCATGTTTTGCTTGTGAGAGAAGTTTAGTCAACGGGTCTGCCACATTCAGATCCGTACATATTTTGCAAATTTCTATGTCAACAATGCTCTGCACGGAGCTACTCTAGATAATTGCTCCCACTTTCAATATGTATCCAGATTGAGACTTAGAATCATCTGGATCAGTGTCAAAACTTGCATCAACGTAACCCTTTACGATGAACCTTTTGTCACCTCCGTAATCGAGAAACATATCCTTACTCCAGTAAGGATAATTTTGACCAATGTCCAGTGATCTACTCCTAGATCACTATTGTACTCCCTTGCCAAACTCAGGGCAGGGTATACAATAGGTCTGGTACAAAGCATGGCATACTTTATAGAACCTATGGCTGACTCATAGGGAATGACTTTCATTCTCTCTCTATCTTCTGTCGTGGTCGGGTTTTGAGTCTTACTCAACTTCACACCTTGTAACACAGGCAAGAACTCCTTCTTTGACTGTTCCATTTTGAATTACTTTAAAATCTTGTCAAGGTATGTACTCATTGAAAAAACTTATCAAGCATCTTGATCTATCTCTATAGATCTTGATGCTCAATATGTAAGCAGCTTCACCGAGGTCTTTCTTTGAAAAACTCCTTTCAAATATTCCTTTATGCTTTGCAGAATAATTCTACATTATCTCCGATCAACAATATGTCATTCACATATACTTATCAGAAATGATGTAGTGCTCCC
The DNA here is from genome assembly GCF_003073215.2 of Triticum urartu. Lineage (NCBI taxonomy): Eukaryota > Viridiplantae > Streptophyta > Magnoliopsida > Poales > Poaceae > Triticum > Triticum urartu. The sequence goes on from NC_053024.1 coordinate 24,148,957, forward strand.
ACTCACTTTCTTGTAAATACAGGCTTCACCGCAAGTCTGTATAAAACTATATGCTTTGATCAACTTATCAAAGCGTATATTCCAACTCCGAGATGCTTGCACCAGTCCATAGATGGATTGCTAGAGCTTGCATATTTTGTTAGCACCTTTAGGATTGACAAAACCTTCTGGTTGCATCATATACAACTCTTCTTAAATAAATCCATTAAGGAATGCAGTTTTGTTTATCCATTTGCCAGATTTCATAAGATGCGGCAATAACTAACATGATTCGGACAAATTTAAGCATAGATATGAGTGAGAAATTCTCATCGTAGTCAACACCTTAAACTTGTCAAAAACCTTTTTGCGACCATACTAGCTTTGTAGATAGTAACACTACTATCAGCGTCTGTCTTCCTCTTGAAGATCCATTTAATCACAATGGCTTGCCGATCAATAGGCAAGTCAATCAAAGTCCATACTTTGTTCTCATACATGGATCTCATCTCAGATTTCATGGCCTCAAGCCATTTCGTGGAATCTGGGCTCATCATCACTTCCTCATAGTTCGTAGGCTCGTCATGGTCAAGTAACATGACCTCCATAATAGGATTACCGTACCACTCTGGTGCGGATCTCACTCTGGCTTACCTACGAGGTTCGGTAGCAACTTGATCTGAAGTTACATGGTCATCATCATTAGCTTCCTCACTAATTGGTGTAGTAGTCATAGAAACATATTTCTATGATGAACTACTTTCCAATAAGGGAGCAGATATAGTTACCTCATCAAGTTCTACTTTTGACCCACTCACTTCTTTCGAGAGAAACTCCTTCTCTAGAAAGGATCAATTCTCAGCAACAAATATCTTGCCTCCGGATCTGTGATAGAATGTGTACCCAACAATTACTTTTGGGTATTCTATGAAGATGCACTTCTCCGACTTGGGTTTGAGCTTGAAACTTTTTCACATAAGCATTGCAACTCCAAACTTTAAGAAACGACAGCTTAGGTTTCTTGCCAAACCATAGTTCATACGGTGTCGTCTCAACGGATTTAGATGGTGCCCTATTTAACGTGAATGTAGTTGTCGCTAATGCATAACCCCAAAATGATAGTGGTAGACCGGTAAGAGACATCATAGATCGCACCATATCTAATAAAGTACGGTTATGACGTTCGGACACACCATTACACTGTGGTGTTCCAGGTGGTGTGAGTAGTGAAACTATTTCACATTGTTTTTAACTGAAGGCCAAACTCTTAACTCAAATATTTTACTTCTGCGATCATATCGTAGAAACTTTTATTTTTGTTACGATGATTCTCCACTTCACTCTGAAATTATTTGAACTTTTCAAATGTTTCAGACTTGTGTTTCATCAAGTAGATATACTCATATATGCTCAAATCATCTGTGAAGATCAGAAAATAATGATACCTGCCACGAGCCTCAATATTCATCGGACCACATACATCAGTATGTATGATTTCCAAAAAATCTGTTGCTCCCTCCATTGTTTCGGAGAACGGAGTCTTAGTCATCTTGCCCATGAGGCATGGTTCACAAGCATCAACTGATTCATAATCAAGTGATTCCAAAAGCCCATCAGCATGGATTTTCTTCATGCGCTTTACACCAATATGACCTAAACGGCAGTGCCACAAATAAGTTGTACTATCATTATTAACTTTGCATCTTTAGGTTTCAATATTATGAATATGTGTATCACTATGATCGAGATCCAACGAACCATTTTCATTGGGTGTGTAACCATATAAGGATTTATTCAAGTAAACAGAACAACAATTTATTCTCTTACTTAATGAATAACCGTATTGCAATAAACATGATCATATCATATTCATGCTCAACGCAAACACCAAATAACACTTATTTAGGTTCAACACTAATCCCAAAAGTATAGGGAGTGTGCGATGATGATCATATCAATCTTGGAACCACTTCCAACACACATCGTCACTTCACCCTTAACTAGTCTATGTTCATTCTGCAACTCGCGTTTCGAGTTACTACTCTTAGCAACTGAAACAGTATCAAAATACCAAGGGGTTGCTACAAACACTAGTAAAATACACATCAATAATCTGTATATCAAATATACCTTTGTTCACTTTGCCATCCTTCTTATCCGCCAAATACTTGGGGCAGTTCCGCTTCTAGTGACCAGTCCCTTAGCAGTAGAAGCACTTAGTCTCAGGCTTAGGACCAGACTTGGGTTTCTTCACTTGAGCAGCAACTTGCTTGCTGTTCTTCTTGAAGTTCCCCTTCTTCCCTTTGCCCTTTTCTTGAAACTAGTGGTCTTGTCTACCATCAACACTTGATATTTTTCTTGATTTCTACCTTCATCGATTTCAGCATTACGAAGAGCTTGGGAATCGTTTCCGTTATCCCTTGCATATCATAGTTCATCACGAAGTTCTACTAACTTGGTGATGGTGACTAGAGAATTCTGTCAATCACTATTTTATCTAGAAGATTAACTCCCACTTGATTCAAGCGACTGTAGTACCCAGACAATCTAAGCACATGCTCACTGCTTGAGCTATTCTCCTCCATCTTTTAGCTATAGAACTTGTTGGAGACTTCATATCTCTCAACTCGGGTATTTGCTTGAAATATTAACTTCAACTCCTGGAACATCTCATATGGTCCATGACGTTCAAAACGTCTTTGAAGTCCTGATTCTAAGCCGTTTAAGCATGGTGCACTAAACTGTCAAGTAGTCATCATATTGAGCTAGCCAAATGTTTAGAACATCTGCATCTATTCCTGCAGTAGGTTTGTCACCTAGCGGTGCATCAAAGACATAATTATTCTGTGCAGCAATGAGGATAAACCTCATATCACGGATCCAATCCGCATCATTGCTACTAACATCTTTCAACTTAGTTTTCTCTAGGAACATATCAAAAATAAAACAGGGGAGCTAAACGCGAGCTATTGATCTACAACATAGATATGCTAATACTACCGGGACTAAGTTCATGATAAATTAAAGTTCAATTAATCATATTACTTAAGAACTCCCACTTAGAAAGACATCCCTCTAATCTTCTAAGTGATCACGTAATCCAAATCAACTAAACCATAACCGATCATCACGTGAAATGGAGTAGCTTTCAATGGTGAACATCAATATGTTGATCATATCTACTATGTGATTCACGCTCGACCTTTCGGTCTCAGTGTTCTGAGGCCATATCTGCATATGCTAGGCTCGTCAAGTTTAACCTCAGTATTCTGCGTGTGCAAAGACTGGCTTGCACCCATTGTAGATGGACGTAGAGCTTATCACACCCGATCATCACGTGGTGTCTGGGCACGACGAACTTTGGCAACAGTGCATACTCAGGGAGAACACTTTTATCTTGAAATTTAGTGAGAGAACATCTTATAATGCTACCATCAATCAAAGCAAGATAAGATGCATAAAAGATAAACATCACATGCAATCAATATAAGTGATATGATATGGCCATCATCATCTTGTGCTTGTGATCTCCATCTCCGAAGCACCATCATGATCACCATCGTCACCGGCACGACACATTGATCTCCATCGTAGCATCGTTGTTGTCTCGCCAATCTTATGCTTCCATGACTATCACTACCGCTTAGTGATAAAGTAACGCATTATAGCGCAACTGCATTGCATACGGCTCCTGCCAGTTGCCGATAACTCGGTTACAAAACATGATCATCTCATACAATAAAATTTAGCATCATGTCTTGACCATATCACATCACAACATGCCCTGCAAAAACAAGTTAGACGTCCTCTACTTTGTTGTTGCAAGTTTTACGTGGCTGCTACGGGCTTAAGCAAGAACCGTTCTTACATACGCATCAAAACCACAACGATAGTTTGTCAAGTTGGTGTTGTTTTAACCTTCGCAAGGACTGGGCATAGCCACACTTGGTTCAACTAAAGTTAGAGAAACTGACACCCGCCAGCCACCTGTGTGCAAAGCACGTCAGTAGAACCAGTCTCGCGTAAGCGTACGCGTAATGTCGGTCCGGGCCGCTTGATCCAACAATACCGCCGAACCAAAGTATGACATGCTGGTAAGCAGTATGACTTATATCGCCCACAACTCACTTGTGTTCTACTCGTGCACAACATCAACGCATAAAACCTAGGCCCGGATGCCACTGTTGGGGAACGTAGTAATTTCAAAAAATTTCATACGCACACGCAAGATCATGGTGATGCATAGCAACGAGAGGGGAGAGCGTTGTCTATGTACCCTCGTAGACCATTCCCGGAAGCGTTATATCAACGCGGTTGATGTAGTCGTACGTCTTCACGTCCGACCGATCCAAGTACCGAAAGCACGACACCTACAAGTTTTGCACACATTCGGCTCGGTGACGTCCTCGCCTTCTCGATCCAGCAAGAGGGGCGAAGTAGTAGATGATTTCCGGCAGCATGACGGTGTAGTGGCGGTGTTTGTGAAGAACAATCTCCGGAGGGCTTCGCCTAAGCACTACGAAAACTATGAAGGAGGATAAACTAGAGGGGACGGGGTTACCGGCACACAGCTTGGTGTTTCTTGATGTGTCTTTGGTGCTAGCCCTACTCCTCTATTTATATGTTGAGCCCTGGGGTCGAAAGTTGGAGTAAAAGCCTCCTCAAAGTCGGATTCACCCGAAAGGCAAGAGTCCTTCTCGGACTCTAGGGCTAGACGCTAGGGTTCCCGGTGTCTACCCCCTAGACGCCAGGGTTCCTGGCGTCTAGCCTCTAGTCTCCGCAAAACTTCCTTTTGCACTTTCCAAAAGCCTCGTGAGCTTTCCCCTTTGGCCTAGATAAAGTGTTCTCGTGCCCAAACATTTCGGGAAACATCCGGAACCCCTTCCGATGAATTCCGGAACCCTTCCGGAGATCAAACACTACTATCCCATATATCAAACTTTATCTCCGGACCATTCCGGAGTTCCTCGTCATGTCCGTGATCTCATCTCAGACTCCGAACAACATTCGGTCATCAACATACATAACTCATATAGTACTATATCGTCAACGAACGTTAAGCGTGCGGACCCTACGGGTTCGAGAACTATGTAGACATGACCGAGACACCTCTCTGGTCAATAACCAATAGCGGGACCTGGATGTCCATATTGGCTCCTACATATTCTACGAAGATCTTTCTTGGTCAGACCACATAACAACATACATTGTTCCCTTTGTCATCGGTCAGACCACATAACAACATACATTGTTCCCTTTTTCATCGGTCAGACCACATAACAACATACATTGTTCCCTTTGTCATCGGTATGTTACTTGCCCGAGATTCGATCATCGGTATCTCAATACCTAGTTCAATCTCGTTACCTGCAAGTCTCTTTACTCGTTCCTTAATACATCATCCCGCAACTAACTCATTAGTTGCAATGCTTGCAAGGCTTATAGTGATGTGCATTACCGAGTGGGCCCAGAGATACCTCTCCGACAATCGGAGTGGCAAATCCTAATCTCAAAATACGCCAACCCAAAAAGTACCATTGGAGACACCTGTAGAGCACCTTTATAATCACCCAGTTAATTTGTGACGTTTGGTGACACACAAAGTGTTCCTCCGGTAAACGGGAGTTGCATAATCTCATAGTCATAGGAACATGTATAAGCCATGAAGAAAGCAATAGCAACAAACTAAACGATCAAGTGCTAAGCTAACGGAATGGGTCAAGTCAATCACATCATTCTCCTAATGATGTGATCCCGTTAATCAAATGACAACTCATGCCTATGGTTAGGAAACTTAACCATCTTTGATCAACGAGCTAGTCAAGTAGAGGCATACTAGTGACACTCTGTTTGTCTATGTATTCACACATGTATTATGTTTCCGGTTAATACAATTCTAGCATGAATAATAAACATTTATCATGAAATAAGGAAATAAATAATAACTTTATTATTGCGTCTAGGGCATATTTCCTTTAATAGCCACTGCCAAAAACCCTAATCAATTCAGTCTCACCAGTGGGATCTTGGTCTCACCGAGATGGGCTTGCAAACTCTCTTTTGCTTATTGCAATAATGTCAGTCCCACCGAGACATGCAATCGGTCCCACCGAGTTTGCTTGGCCAATTCTCTTTTTTTCTTATTACCCAAATCGATCCCACCGAGTTTGTGTAATCGGTCAAACCGGGTTGAGGCTTTACCCTAACCCTAGCACATCGGTCCCATCGAATCGATTATATCGGTCCCACCGAAAACCCTAACGGTCACATTTTGAACTAAATCGGTCTGGCCGAGTTGTATGATTCGGTCCCACCGAGTTTGGTGATTTGTGTGTAATGGTTAGATTTTGTGTGGAGGCTATTTATACCCCTCCACCCACTCTTCATTCAAGGAGAGAGCCATCAGAACATGCCTACACTTCCAACATATATTTTCTGAGAGAGAACCACCTACACTTGTGTTGAGGTCAAGATATTCCACACCAACCACATAAATCTTGATCTCTAGCCTTCCCCAAGTTGCTTTCCACTCAAATCATCTTCCCACCAAATCCAAATCTTGTGAGAGAGAGAGAGAGATGAGTATTGGGGAGACTATCATTTGAAGCACAAGAGCAAGGAGATCATCATCAACACACCATTCGTTACCTCTTGGAGAGTGGTGTCTCCTAGATTGGTTATGTGTCACTTGGGAGCCTCCATCAAGATTGTGGAGTTGAACCAAGAAGTTTGTAAGGGCAAGGAGATCGCCTACTTCGTGAAGATCTACCCGAGTGAGGCAAGTCCTTCGTGGGCGACGGCCATGGTGGGATAGACAAGTTTGCTTCTTCGTGGACCCTTCGTGGGTGGAGCCCTCCCTGGACTCGGGCAACCGTTACCCTTCGTGGGTTGAAGTCTCCATCAATGTGGATGTACGATAGAACCACCTATCGGAACCACGCCAAAAATCTCCGTGTCTCCAATTGCGTTTGCACACTCCAATCCCATCCGTTTACATTCTTGTAACTTGCATGCTTTACTTTCCGCTGCTCATATACTCTTGTCATGCTTACTTGATATGTATTGTGAATGTTTAAACTTGTGCTAAAACTCTACTTGAACCCAAAGAAGTTAAAAACTGCAACTTTTCTTACTCAAAGTCTATTAACCCCCCCCCCTCTAGACACCTCTTCTCGATCCTTTCACACGGGCATGAGTATGAAATACTAATTTCAACTCTTGGAACATCTTATATGCTTCGTGGAGTTCAAAACATTTTTGAAGTCCCGGTTCTAAGTCGTAAAGCATGGTGCACTAAACTATCAAGTAGTCATCATACCGAGCTTTGCCAAACGTTCATAACGCCTGCATATGCTCATGCAATAGGTCCGTCACCTAGCGGTGCATCAAGGACATAATTTTTCTATGCAGCAATGAGGATAATCCTCAGATCCTGGATCCAATCCGCATCATTGCTACTAACATCTTTCAATTTATTTTTCTCTAGGGACATATCAAAAATAAACAGGGAAGCTATGTGTGAGCTATTGATCTACAACATAGATATGCAAATACTATCAGGACTAAGTTCATGATAAATTTAAGTACAATTAATCATATTACTTAAGAACTCCCACTTAGATAGACATCCCTCTAATCATCTAAGTGATCACGTGATCCAAATCAACTAAACCATGACCGGTTATCACGTGAAATGGAGTAGTTTTCAATGGTGAACATCACTATGTTGATCATATCTTCTATATGATTCACGCTCGACCTTTCGGTCTCAGTGTTCTGAGGCCATATCTGCATATGCTAGGCTCCTCAAGTTTAACCCGAGTATTCTGCGTGTGCAAAACTATCTTACACCCGTTGTAGATCAACATTGAGCTTATCACACCCGATCATCATGTGGTGTATCGGCACGATGAACTTTGGCAACGGTGCATACTCAGGGAGAACACTTTTACCTTGAAATTTAGTGAGAGATCGTTGATACGTCTCGAACGTATCTACTTTTCCATACACTTTTGCCCTTGTTTTGGACTCTAACTTGCATGATTTGAATGGAACTAACCCGGACTGACGCTATTTTCAGCCAAATTACCATGGTGTTATTTATGTGCAGGAGCAAACGTTCTTGGAATGACCTGAACTTCATGGAGCCACCTTTCAGAAAATAAGAAAAATACCTACCAAAGATGAAGCCAGGGGGCCCACCGTCTCTCCACGAGGGTGGGGAGCGCGCCCCCTACCTCGTGCGCCCCTTGTTGCCTCTCCGACTCCAACTCCACCTCCACATATTGAGTTTCGGGGAGAGAAAAATCAGAGAGAAGAAATCATCGCATTTTACGATACGGAGCCGCCGCCAAGCCCTAAAACCTCTCGGGAGGGCTGATTTGGAGTCCGCTCGGGGCTTCGGAGAGGGGGATCCGTCGCCATCGTCATCATCAACCATCCTCCATCACCAATTTCATGATGCTCACCGCCGTGCGTGGGTAATTCCATCGTAGGCTTGCTGGACGGTGATGGGCTGGATGGGATCTATCATGTAATCGAGTTAGTTTTGTTAGGTTTTGATCCCTAGTGTCGACTATGTTCTGAGATTGATGTTGCTATGGCTTTGCTATGCTTAATGCTTGTCACTAGGGCCCGAGTGCCATGATTTCAGATCTGAACCTATTATGTTTTCATCAATACATGAGTGTTCTTGATCTTATCTTGCAAGTCTATAGTCACCTATTATGTGTTATGATCCGTTAAACCCAAAGTGATAATAATCGGGATACTTACCGGTGATGACCGTAGTTTGAGGAGTTCATGTATTCACTATGTGTTAATGCTTTGTTCCGGTTCTCTATTAAAAGGAGGCCTTAATATCTCTTAGTTTCCGTAAGGACCCCGCTGCCACGGGAGGGTAGGACAAAAGATGTCATGCAAGTTCTTTTCCGTGAGCACGTACTACAATATTCGAAATACATGCATACATTACATTGACGAACTGGAGCTTTTCATATATTGTTCTTCGCTTATTTACTTTCCCATTGCTATTGCTATCATCACTACAAAATACCAAAAACATTACTTTTACTACTCTTACCTTTTGCTACCGTTATAACCACTATCATATAGCTTTGCTACTAAATACTTTGCTGCAGATACTAAGTTTCCAGGTGTGGTTAAATTGACAACTCAGCTACTAATACTTGAGAGTATTCTTTGGCTCCCCTTGTGTCGAATCAATAAATTTGGGTTGAATACTTTACCCTCGAAAATAGTGGCGATCCCCTATACTTGTGGGTTATCAAGACTAATTTCTGGCGCCGTTGCCGGGGAGCATAGCTCTATTCTTTGAGTCACTTGGGATATATATCTGCTTATCATTATGAAGAACTTGAGAGATCCAAAAACCAAGATCTATCCCTCAACTACGAGGGGAGGTAAGGAACTGCCATCTAGCTCTGCACATGATTCACCTTCGTTTATGAGTAAGTTTGCGACACGTACACCTGCTTCTGCTATTCGTTCTGATATGTCGCATGTTATTGATGATGCCACTTCTGCTATGCATGATACTTATGATGAAACTACCTCTATGCCTGATACTACTATGCCACTTAGTGATTTTCTTGATGAACAAATTGCTAGGGCTAGAGAGATTGAAAATATTGAATCTGATGATACTGATGAAAGTGATCATGAAGAATCACTTGTTATTCCTAAGGGTGTCGAGGGTTTGGAGCGACATATGCCAATGGATGGCTTATCATGGTGGGGGCGAGTAGAACATTGCTGGTGCCTGGAAACGGGATGAGGCGAAGACATGCACGCCGGCGAATCTTACCCAGCTTCGGGGCTCTCCGGGGAGATAATACCCCTACTGCTGCTCTGCTGGGTCTCCGCATGATCACTATGGTCAAGTGTTTACACGGTTGCTCCTTGAGCTGTGTCTGGTGGTAGAAGAGGGCAAGGCTAGCTCTCTCCTTCTATCTGGTGTGGTGTAGAACTACTAGAATCCAACCCTTTGCATGGGTGCCCTGGGGGGTTTAGATAGGCCTACCCCCAGGTGTACAATGGTAATTCATTTGGGCACGGGCCCCGCCGTCAGTGCCTCTGACCTCCGACTTCTCCGCCGACTACTGGGGCCCGCCGACTGGTGGGCCCCGCCGACTGGTCTGGTACGGGGCCAATAGGCCGCGTCCGCCGCAGGCGGGTCTTGCCGGCCGCTGATTACTGTAGTCGTGCTTCTGATGACGCAGGCTTGGTCATGGGGTCGTGGCAACAGCCCCGCCGCTTGGCGGGCAATCAATGTGGCCACTTCTCATCTCATCTTGATTAATGGCGCGTGGGCCCCGGGGGAGGGCTCTGCCGACTCCCCCGGGCCGACTCCCGACGGGTCCGACTAGCGGTTCTCCCGCCGTCTCCCGAGGTCTCGCTGACTGGTGGGCCCCGCCGCCTCCGGGCCGTACAGACAAGCCGTCGTGGGCGCAGGACTTAGTACTTTGGTGCTGATGTCAGGGCCGGCCGGGCAATAGTGCCACACCGCACGGTGATCTTTCCGGGTACGGCGTGCTATGGCCATGCCTGCCCTTGGTAAGGGGCGAGAGTGAGCTTCACTGTAGCCACGCCTCTGCCCCGTCCCCTTCGATGAGGTCATGGTTTGTTGGAGTCGCCGGTCGACTCCCCAAAGCCGGCTTCTCTGGAAGTCATCCCTCGGACTCGGCCGTGAGCGGGTAGTCGGCCGCCCTGCCGTCGACTCCTCAGGAGGCGGCTCTTCGTCCTGGAGTCTTGAGGGGCGCAGCCTGCCCCGATGTCTTGAAAGGTTATGGGACTCGGGTTGGCCTACCCGTGGCCCATTACTCCGACAGTAGTCCTCGAAGCTGGTGAGGTGCCGCAGACGATTGGCCGAGAAGCCTCAGCAGTTTCTCTCTCCGGGTGCTCGACACACGGTCTTGATTGACTTCTTCCGGGCCGTCTAGAAGGAGTCGGACTTGCTCAACTCGGACTTCACTCAATTTCAACTTGCTCGGTATTTCGAACGTCGCGGCGGGATTTCAAGTGGCGTGCTAGCTAAGCCTCCAGGCCGCCGCCCGTTCTTGGCCTGTCACGCGAGGGCACGTGGCCAGGCCATCCTGCCAGCCTACGCGCGCGACGGGATAGGCCCATAGGCGGGGCCCGCCACTACCGCGCCTCGGTGCCCGAGCGGATCCGCTGTGGCCTCGGTGGATGGTTGGGATTCCTGTGGAGTTACTGCGTGCAGTAACTTTACAGGGACCGTGGGGGGTGTGGGGTTGTGGGCGTAGTAAATCCCCACGTCCACCCTCTCGGCTTCCCAGCCCACGGGGCTATAAGTAGGGGGAAGTGGGGGGCACGCGCGCCCCTCCTTCCCACTACCCCTCGCTTTCTTCCTCCTTGCTGCTCTTCGCTCTCCTCCTCCTTGCTGCTCCTCGCTCTCCTCCTTGCTCCGCCGCACGCCCAAGCTCCTGCGAACGCCGCGGTGACAGCTCGCGACGAGTTCTTCCTCCGCTGCCGCGCCTCCCCCAGTGCGCTCCGGCACCTGGGACGGTTCCGAAGTCCATGAAGACCACATCGAGTTCCTCCGCCGGACCTGTCGGCTTCCCGGCGAGGATCGCGTGCAGGTGCGTCTTGCGCTGGAGGGGGAGATTTCCCCCGCCCCGCACGAGGGCGAGCGGGTCATCTTTTGCTCGCACTGCCTACGCGGGCTGGGGCTGCCGGCGAGCAGCTTTTTCCGATCTTTCATGGAGTTCTACGGACTCTAGCCGCACCACCTCACCCCCAACACCGTGGTGCTGCTGTCCGCCTTCATGGCCTTGTGCGAAGGCTTTCTCGGAGTCCTCCCCACCCTTGAGCTTTGGGGGGAGTTCTTCTTCTCCAAGCTCGGCACCCAGGCCGCGGGCGTGCTGGCTCAATGCGGCACCTTCATCGCCGTGCGAAGGTCAGGAGCCGACAACCCCTTCCCCTCCATCTCGCTGATAAAGTCGATGAAGATGTGTCAGAGGTCCTACTTCTACATTAGGAACGTCGCCACGAGGGGCGACTGGGTCAATCTGCCAGCTTTCGAAGCCGGCCCGCCGGCTGGGAGACTGCCCAATTGGTCGTACCGAGCCAGGTCGCTAACGCCTGCGGGAGCCGGCGCCATCACGCGACTCCGAGTGCTGACGCAGTCGGAGGGTCTGACTGGTCCGGACCTGCTGGCCGCCCTCGTGACGCGCCGAGTTCTTCCACTCCAAGGCCGCCCTCACATGATATGCCAGATGAGCTGGCGCCGCGACCCAAGTCGAATGTGCACCAAGGACATGCCTCACGAAGAGGTGGCCCTCATGGTGAACTACCTTTCGGACAGCAGGCTCCCGGAGGACTGGCGATTCAGCAAGGAGCCGTACTCCCGTGCCAACCCCCCGCCCGTGGTGAGTCGCCTTTCCTTTCTTTCTTTCAGATTGTCTTCTTCTTGCCGAGTTTTGTTTTGACCAGTCTGCCTTGGATAGAATCCCCTTCTTCACCCACCAGCCGGCACCTCGGGGCTGGCCCGTGAGTTCCTCGCCGACCGGGCGGAGAGCGACGTCGATGACCCCGATCTGGGGGCGGCGGCTTTGGAAGACGACGCCGAGGGAGGAGGAGGGACTGCAGGCGACTTCAGGCGACTTCAGGCCTTCGGCTACCTTCACCGACTGGCATGAAGACTGCACCGAGGGAGAAGTCCCCCCTCGCCATCGGCCAGGAGCCAGCCAGCCTGGCGCGGGCTCTTCTACCGTGCCGGGCGCTCCAGGCGGCGAGAAGAAGCGCAGGGCCATGCCGACTTTGTTCGGCAGTCGGCCGAAGAAGCCCAAGGGCTCGGTTGCGGTGACCCGGCGGGATGAGGCAGCCGCGAAGGCCATCCGCTTCCGTAAGGAAGTGAAGAAGCCGCTGTTGGTCTTTGCGTAAGTATTCTGTCTTCGAAGTTTTATTCTTTCTTCATGATTTGTCTGAGCCTCTTCTTGCCCCTCTTTCTTCAGGGCTCCCCTCTCTCTTGAGCGGGTCGCCGCCGCCTCCTTCATGGGGTCAGCGGAGACGTCCGCCACCACTCGGCGGATTGACCCCGCTGCTGACCTCCGGGAGGCGACGGAGCGGAATGCACAGGAGAGGCGCAACGAAGAAGAGGCCCTCCGCCTGGAGAAGGCGGGGGCCGACAGGGCGGAGGCCTCCGCTAAGAAAAAACTAGCGGAGGCCGAAGCCGCCGCCGCGGCGAAATAGCAGGCTGAGGAAGCCGCACGCCGCCAGTCGGCCTTGCTCGTCACCCCGCCGAACTCCGCGCCGCCGCCTCCGGAGCTCACGGGGCCAACTGGAGAAGCCGATGGGGAGAATCTCGTCGAGGAGAGGGAAGGCGGCGACCCCTCTACTCCGGACGTGAATGTTCCGCCGTCGCCTCCGCCGCCGTCTGACGGCGCGCAAGGCGAGCAGCCAGCAGACCCTCCGGTGCCGCCGACCGAAGACGAGGCCGTGGCGAGGCTACTCCTCCAAGTCGGCTCGCCGATGCGCCATCGTCTGGAGAAGGCGACTTCGGCACCCCGCCCCCTGGAGGCCGGCACCGCCAGCTCGGCGGCCCCAGACGCCGAGGCGACGAGCGCCGCACCTGTTGGGTGGGTGCGGGGAGGCGGCACAGGGCCGCTGAACCGGGCGCTCCTGGACATCCAGGCGAAGCTCCGTGCTGAGGGCGACGCTCTCCAGAGTTGCACCAAGGCGTTCCTAGCGTCGTGGGCAGCCGTTCGGTATGTTGTTTTTTCTTTGGTCTTTGTTTTCTTGCTCCTCTCTATGGGGGCGCGCCAGCACACCCACTGGGTGTAGTCCCCGAGTTTTGGGCCGACTGCTGAGCAGGCGGCCCAGAACTCCAATTGATGAACTTCTGGGTACTAACTTTGTCTGAAATGCTTGTCGTAGGATTACCACAACCTCCGCGTCACTGCCTTCAACCGTAACGTTGAAGAGCTGGGCAAGCGGACTGCCGACTTGGTGGAGAGCCGGAGTAAGTCCTTTTTTCTTCTCTGCGGGGGCGCGCTAGTGCACCCGCGGGCTGTAGTCCCTGAGATTCGGGCCGACTGCTGAGCAGTCGAGCCGGATGTCCCCGGCGACCTACTTTATTGATGACTGTTATCTTTCTTCCTTTCCTTTAGGAGCCAACGCTACTCTTCAACAGTAGCTGAGCGAAGCCAACTCCGCCCTGCGCGCCAAAGGGGAGGAGTGCAGCAAGCTCGCCACAAAGCGCGATCTGCTGGCCACTCAGTTGGCAGAGCAGAAGGAGCTGCTTGTGAAGTCGCAGAGGGAGGCGGAGGAGACGCAAACCGCCCTCTTGGCCGAGTTCACGAGCGAGTGCTCCTCCTGGTCTGACAAGGAGGCGCTGCTGTCCTCCGGCTTCCATGAGATTGAAGACATCGTTGATGGTGAGTCTCTTTATTTTCTTTCCTCAAGTTGTTGATTTAAATCGTGTCGACTCCTGGTTTTTGACTTGCTTCTTCGTTTCTTCGTGTCTGTGCAGACTTCTTCCCTGGGCAGTCACAGGCCGCCATCCAAGCCATCGAGGCTGACCGTGAGAGTCGGAGGGCGGAGGGCGCAGAGATCACCACCGATGCCCCCCGAACTCTTGACGAGCACATCCTGAGCATCGAGGCTCGCCTCCGGCCGGCTCACCGGATGCTGCGCCGGCTCCAGCGCGTCGGTGCCCAAGCGATCGCCGCCCTTTGGCCGGATATGGAGGCTCCGCGCACCCCTAGCCTGACGGCCAACAGGCTGGAGGTCGCGGCTGGTTGTCTTGAGGCCTGGAAGGGCTCTTCGGCCCGTGATGGAGCACACCGGGCCTTGGAGTTCGTCAAGGCGTGGTACCCGGGGGTGGAACTGGACCGGTTGGCCACGCTTCGGTCGGAGGCCCAGCCGGAGCTGGCGGCTGTGGAAGATGCCCTCGTCAAACGTGCTGCGGCGATCACCGAGTACACCGACACCAGCATCTTCGTCCCTGAGCGGTCTGAAGACGGTGAGGAGGTATCGCCGGAGTGGTTTGGGATGAACCCAGACTACGGCGAAGACTCGGCGGAGGTGATTGGCTCCAGCATCGAGGAGGAGGACGAAGTGGAGGATGGAGGCGAGGCGGAGGCCCCAGAAGACGGAGCAGACGGCCAGCCTCAGCCCGACCGTGCCTCCAGCAACAAGCTGCGTGCGACCGTGCCGACTGCCGCCGGAGGTGATCAAGCCGAGACTAGCCAGCCGGCTGCCCCGACGCCTGACGCTGTCGCCTCCTCCGACCCTTCGAATCCGTCTGCCGCCTCCTAAGCTGCCGCTGTATCTTTTATTTTATCTGCTTCAGTAGTCTTTGAAGAACTTATCAATTCGCACAATTCGACCCACGGGGTGTATTTTGAACCTCTACTTGACAATTCGGCCAAGGGCCTATGTTATGTAAATATACATATCTATCTTTTCTTGCTCATTACTCTTTTGGCTTTTTCCTTTGCCGCTTTCACTTAGTTGCCTGCCTTGCCAATCAGACAGCCGCTCTATGGACTGTTGCTGGATCAAGTGCAAGCCTACTTTCGGAAAGCAAGTACTTAGCCGATTTCAAGATTGTTTGAGCAAGTTGGATAGAAGACGACAATCCGACTGTCCGAGAGTCAGTTTGCGAGAAAGGATGGAAGCCGTCTTGAGCTATGTTTTATGCTTTGAGTCCTTAGCCATTTTTCGTGCGCACACCCATTCTACCTTACCTCTGCCCACCGTACAGTCACTCTACGAGCTGCGGCATCTGACAGAAGACGGCTTGGGTGTTACACACTACTTGTCCGGCTGCAGGAAGCATTTCATAGTGCAAGGCGGCAAGTCCCCGGGCCGACTTGTCAAGCCCGGTGCCAAGCGGCATGACAAAGAGTAACATACTTGTAGGCATAATTTTTATCATACAGACAAAAGAGGGCAGTCCCCGGGCTCGTCTCGGGGGGGGGGGGGGGCTGAAGTCTTGGTACTTTAATACAAAAGGTAGCGTGGTACATACTGCATCAACTGTAAAATCTTCGGAGAAGATTTGCATTCCATGGCCGCTCTGTCTCCTTGCCGGAGTCGTCCCTCTTGCGTGCTTGGGGCTTCTGAGCGTCGATCAGGTAGTAGGAATCGTTGCCCAGTACTTTGCTGATGATGAAAGGGCCTTCCCAAGGCACCGAGAGCTTGTGCTGGCCGGCTGTTCGCTGGATCAGCCGGAGCAAAAGGTCACCTTCTTGGAAAGATCTTGGCCTGACCTTCCTGTTGTGGTATCGGCGCAGGCTCTGCTGGTAGATGATGGACCGGCTGAGTGCCAACAGCCGGCCCTCTTCCAGCAGATCGACACCGTCTTGTCGTGCTTCTTCTGCTTCCTCCTTGGTGTACATGGTGACTCGTGGGAAGTCAAACTCTATGTCCGTTGGGATGACGGCTTCGGCACCATAGATGAGGAAGAAGGGCGTGAAGCTAATTGACTTGTTTGGAGTCATGCGCAGACTCCAGAGGACGGCTGGCAGCTCGTCGAGCCAGTAGCCAGCCGAGCGCTCTAGAGGCTCGATCAACCGAGGCTTGATGTCGGACAGGATGAGGCCGTTTGCTCGCTCCACTTGGCCATTTGACTACGGATGGGCGATGGACGCTAGGTCCAGTCGGATGCCCTATGTTGCGCAGAAACGGGCCAAGGCGCCTTTGGCAAAATTTGTGCCGTTGTCGGTGATGATGCTGTGTGGTATGCCGTACCGAATTGTGATATTGGTGATGAAGGTCATGGCAGTCGGGCCGTTCAGTTTCTTAAATGGCTTCACTTCCACCCACTTGGTGAACTTGTCCACTGCGACAAGTAGGTGAGTTAAACCACCTCGTGCTGTCTTGAATGGCCCCACCATGTCTAGACCCCAAACTGCGAAAGGCCAGGCAATGGGGATGGTCTTGAGCGCAGAAGCCGGCTGGTGCGGCTTGGAGCTGAACTTCTGGCACCCTTTGCATTTTTGGACCAACTCCTTGGCCTCTTCCAAGGCAGTCCGCCAGAAGAAACCGTGCCGAAAGGCTTTGGCGACGAGTGCTCTTGAAGCTGCATGGTGGCCGCATTCGCCTTGATGGATGTCTTTGAGAATCGCCTGGCCTTGCTCTGGCTCTACGCAGCGCTGGTAGACACTAGTGATGCTGCGCCTGACCAGCTCTCTGTTGATTATGGTATAGGCCGCCGCCCGGCGTTGTACTTGCCGAGCTGAGGTTTCATCGGTTGGTAGCTCTTTGTTCACCAGGAACTTGAGGTTGGGCTGGGCCCATGAGGGTGCTGCTATTTCTTCTACTACTAGAACTGCGACTTGGACGAGGGCGGCTGGGCTGGGAGGCGGCGGGTTGGAGTCATCAACCGCTTGCTGGGTTAATGAAGTCCCCATGCCGACTGGTGCGGCCCTTGGGTCGAGTTCTGGAGTCTTCGAGTCTACCACCGCAGTCCCCGGGCCGGGTTCGACTGTGGCGGCTTTGGAGTCAACAGCCGCTTGCTGGGTTGATGAAATCCCCAGACCGACTGGCGCGGTCCTTGGGCCGAGTTCTAGGATCTTCGAGTCCGCCACCGCAGTCCCCGGGCCGAGCTCGACTGTGGCGGCTTTGGAGTCATCCGCCAAAGTCCCCGTTCCGACTGCCGGAGCTCTGGAGTCGGATCCGCCGTCTTCGGGAGGAGCCGGCACAAAAATGGAGTCTGACTCTGGTGAAGGCTTGATAGACGGCTTGAGGAGGCGTTGAAGGGCGACGCCAGAGGGTCTTGCTTGGCGGGTAGAGCCGATTCGTGCCAAGGCGTCTGCTTGGTCGTTGTCATTTCTTGGAACATGGAGGAACTCGCACCCTTCGAAATACCCGCTGAGTTGCTGCACGAGGAAACGGTAGCTCGCCATGTTTGTGTCTTTCGCGTCCCAGTCGCCAGATGACTGCTGGACCACTAAGTCCGAGTCACCATAACACAAGATCCGGCGGATGCCAAGTTCTTTGGCCAGCCGGAGCCCGTGAATGAGCGCCTCATACTCGGCAACATTGTTGGAGGCGGGAAAATGGATTTGCAGTGCGTATTTGAGTTTGTCGCCTTTAGGAGAGGTGAGGACGACGCCGGCTCCCAAGCCGGTGCGCATCTTGGAGCCGTCGAAGTGCATCCGCTAATGGGTGGAGTTAGGTGTTGGAGGCAGGTACTGAGTCTCGGCCCAATCGACAAGGAAGTCAGCCAGTGCTTGTGATTTGATAGCGGTGCGGGGCTGGTAGTAGATGGTGTAAGGAGCCAGCTCTATGGCCCACTTGGCCACTCGACCAGAGGCATCTCGGCTACCGATGATCTCGGCAAGTGGAGCCGTGCAAACCACTGTGATTGGATGCTCTTGAAAGTAAGGCTTCAATTTCTTGGCAGCAAAGTGCACGCCATAGCACATCTTCTGGTAGTGGGGGTAGTTCTGCTTGGAGGTCGACAGTACTTTGCTCAGGTAATATACCGGTCTTTGGACAGGTAGCGCCTTGCCTTCCTCCTTGCGCTCTACTACAATGACTGTACTGACTACTCAGCTGGTGGCGGCGATGTACAGGAGCATAGGTTCCTTGGGAGTCGGAGCCGCCAAGACGGGTGGTGTAGTCAGCACCTTCTTCAACTGGTGAAATGATTCAACCTAGCAGCTGGCCGGCTCGTACTCCGAAGACACACTTCTCGGGGTTGAGCTTGATCTGGAACCGGCGTAGGTTCTCAAAGGTCTCCTTGAGGTCTTCCAACAGTGTTCCCCACTTTTCCGTCTTCACCACCACGTCATCTACGTAGACATGGGCGTTCCTGCCGAGCTGCGTGAGGAGACACTTCTTCATGCAACGCTGAAAGGTGGCACCGGCATTCCTCAAGCTGAACGTCATGGTGAGGTAGAAGAATGCTCCAAACGGCGTGATGAAGGCGGTCTTCAATCTGTCAGCCGGGTTCAGCTTGATCTGGTGATATCGTGAGAATGCATCAAAGAAACTCAACAGCTCGCATCCGGCTGTGGAGTCTATCACCTGATCGATTCTTGGTAGAGCAAATGGGTCCTCGGGGCAGGCCTTGTTGAGGCTCGTGTAGTCAATACACATTTGCCACTGCTTGTTCTTCTTTAGCAACAGGACAGGATTTGCCAGCCACTCCGGAAAGAAAACTTCCATAATGAAGCCGGCTGCTAGGAGTCGGGCTATCTCTTCTACGACGACTCTTCTCTTCTGATAAGCGGCGCAGGGGCTGCCTGACCGGCTTTGCATCAGATCGGACATGTAACTTGTGCTCGGCGAAATCCGTCGGTACACCTGGCATGTCTTTGGGAGACCATGCGAAGATGTCCCGATTCTCATGGAGGAAATCGACGAGCTCGCCTTCCTATTTGCTGTCGAGGTTTGCACCTACGACAGCGTACCTCTCTGGGTGCTTCGGATCCAAGGGTATCTTCTTTGTCTCTTTGGCCGGCTTGAACGAACCTTCGGCTTCCATCTCCTTTGGGTCGGGCGATATCTCCGGCTGCTTGCCGGCCATCACCACAACTCGTTCAAGGAGTCGCTTCTCGGCTTCGATTACCAGGGACTCGGCCAGCCGACTGCTCTCGGCCGCGCAAGCGGACGACTTCCGGTAGTCGCCGGCCACAGTCAGAATTCCACTGGAACTGGGCATCTTCATCTTGAGGTAGGCGTAGTGGGGGACCGCCATGAACTTGGCCAAGGCAGGTCGGCCAAGTAGCGCATGGTATGGGCTCTCAAAGTCCACCACCTCAAACCAAACAGGCTCTCTTCGGAAGTGATCTTTGTCCCCAAAGAGGACGTCAATCAGGATCTTGCCGATTGGTGAGCAGGAAAGCCCAGGAACAATGCCGTGGAACATAGTCCGGCTGTTCTGAAGCTGTCTTTGCTTGATTCCTAACTTCTCCATGGTGTCCTTGTACAGGATATTGATGCTGCTGCCCCCGTCTATCAGAACTCGCGAGAAACGCGCGGCCCGTTTGTCCATGGCAAAGGTGGCGTCCAGGACCAAGGCGTAGGAGCTCGGACTCGGCATCACTTCTGGGTGGTCAGCCCTGCTCCAGCTGATGGGCTTCTCAGACCAGTGCATGAACTATGGCATCTCTGAGGCTACTGCGTTCACCTCTTGTCGCTGCAGCCGCCTGCTGCGTCGATCATCAGCCACACTGGTGAACACCGCATAGTCTCCATGCTCTTCAGGGTATTCGTGTTGTACTGCGCCGACTGGCCTAACTGCCGGCTGATAGGGCGGAGGCGGAGGCGGCTGCCCAGCAGGCGGGGGTGGCAGGAGGCCGTCTCCCTTGGCGATCCTGGTGAGCCAGTGGCACTTCCGGGTGGTGTGATTCGACGGCTTCGTGCCACTGTGGAACTTGCAAGGTCCGTCCAAGGTCTGCTCATAGGAGAAGGCCGGCAACCAGTTCGGCTTGCCGCCTTTCTGTCGCTTGGGCGGAGGCTACTCTTCTGGCTGCTGGGCTTCAACGGTCGCGACCTGCCAGCTGCCGGAAGCTGGCAGCGGGGCCTTGCGCTTGTTGTCGCCCTGCTGTTGTCGCCGGCCGGCGTCTGCCGCCGGAGTTCTTGGAGCCTGAGGAGCTACTTTGCCAGTCGTGCTGATTTGAATTTCCGCCTTCATGGAGGAGTCGGCCGTAGCGTACTTGTCCGCTATGATCAGCAGCACGTCGAGGGTTTTTGGCTCGTCGCAGAGGAGCTTGTGCTTGAGGAGGGTGCCTTCTCGGCACCCGACTGTGAAGTACTCGATGGCCTGCACCTCGTGCACGCCCTCGCAGGAGTTCCACAGCTCAGCCCAACGCGTGAGGTAGTCGCGAGTCTACTCGTCAGGACCTTGCACACGCATGGAGAGCTGGCGAGGCTTCGGAGGACGCTTGTACGTGCTGGTGAAGTTGCGGACGAATGCTTCAGTGAAGTCGACCCAGCTGTTGATGCTGCGGGGCTTTAGGCTGTTCAACCATGTCCGGGCCGTGCCCTGGAGCATGATCGGAACGTACTTTACAGCGACACGCTTGTTGCTGTTTGCTATGCTGACAGCCGTGGAGTAGTCGACTAGCCAGTCTTCCGGCTTCACGGAGCCGGTATACTTGGGCGTGTCTCTTGGGAGCATGAACCCTCTGGGAATGGGCTCGTCCCGAACGCGGGGCCCGAAACAAGGCGGACCCAGCTCGTCTTCTTCTTCTAGCGCCAGAGACCGGTGAAGTCGGTCGATCCGGTGGCGGGCGTCATTCTCTCCAACTCCCTTTCGGCGGCCAAGGCGGTCACCGAGAGTCGGATGGTCAACAGGCGGCGGGGAGACTCACCTCTCCTTGCGGGGAGGGGGAGGCGGACAGTCGTCCCGTCGTTCCACTGCTCTCGGGCGGCCGTCTCGATCGCGCTCTATGGTAAAGCGAGTCCGACTGTGGCTGACAGCTGGCTCCTTGTCCTTTCTTCCTCGGGCGCCGCCAGTTGGTGTCCGAGACGTCGCACCTTGATCTCGGTGCGGGTCGTCGTTTGGCCGTTGCGGCGCCTTCGTGTGGCAGCCGGCCTCATTCTGCGCGGCGGCCGCGTCGAGGAGCCGCTGGACCCGCTCCATCATGAGGCGGTGTTCTTCGCCCTCGAAATTGTCTAGCTCATCCACCGCTACTTGGGCGGCTCGGATGTTCTCCGCCGCTGTAGCGTACACGGGGCGGCTAGCCCCAAACAGGCTGGCGATGGCTACGCCGCGCTGCTGGACCGCGCCAGGGCGGCTAGGCCCTACCGGGGCCGGCGAGCTGCCGACGGCGCGATCCATCTCCCGCTGGTAAGCTTCTGACAAGCGTCTCATGCTGGCCTGCTTCTTCGCGCCTTCAACAAGCTGAAGGCGGCGCGCTTCTAACGTCTCTGCGTCAGCATCTTCCGGAATGGGCGCAGCTAGGTCTTGCAGCGCCGTGCCAAGTGAGTCGGGCGCTCCTCCACCAGGGAACTCGTCATGACTGATGACTAGCACCGCGGTGACGGTGCTTCCGTCGCTCTCCACGTGGGGGAGAGGTTCGCCGTAGACCACCACGTTGGTGGGGAACGCGTCGATCGACGCGGTGTCGGAGTCGACCAGCATCGGGTCGGTGGAGCCTACGGACTCCAAGTCTACGGCAGGCTCGCCAAAAACGTGGAGTTGATCGAGGAGGCCCGCGGGGAAGTTTTCGGGGTTGCCTACGCCTGCGTCGGACGCAGGTTCATCGGTGAGGCGGACCTCGCCGACAAGTTCGGCCAAGGAGCTAGCTGCACAGGCGATCTCAACGCCGCGCAGCGCGTCGATGCAAACTTCGCCTGGCGTGCCTGGCTGGCTGCGCTCGCCAGGGAGGAAAAGGGTTCCCGTCCAGGACAGATCTCCGGACGGCGGTGCACCAGGCCCCACGGTGGGCGCCAAATGTCGGGGGTTTGGAGTGACATATGCCAACGGATGGCTTATCATGGTGGGGGCGAGTAGAACGTCACCGGTGCCTGGAAACGGGATGAGGCGAAGACATGCACGCTGGCGAATCTTACCCAGCTTCGGGGCTCTCTGGGGAGATAATACCCCTACTGCTGCTCTGCGGGGTCTCCGCATGATCACTATGGTCAAGTGTTTACACGGTTGCTCCTTGAGCTGTGTCTGGTGGTAGAAGAGGGCAAGGCTAGCTCTCTCCTTCTATGTGGTGTGGTGTAGAACTACTGGGATCCAACCCTTTGCATGGGTGCCCTGGGGGTTTATATAGGCCTACCCCCCAGGGGTACAATGGTAATTCGTCTGGGCGCGGGCCCCGCCGTCAGTGCCTCTAACCTCCGACTTCTCCACCGACTACTTGGGCCCGCCGACTGGTGGGCCCCGCCGACTGGTCTGGTACGGGGCCGACAGGCCGCGTCCGCCGCGGGCGGGTCTTGCCGGCCGCTGATTACTGTAGCCGTGCTTCTGATGACGCAGGCTTGGTCATGGGGTCGTGGCAACAGCCCCGCCGCTTGGCGGGCGATCACTGTGGCCACTCCTCATCTCATCTTGATTAATGGCGCGTGGGCCCTGGGGGAGGGCTCTGCCGACTCCCCCGGGCCGACTCCCGACGGTTCTGACTGGCGGTTCTCCCGCCGTCTCCCGAGGTCTCGCTGACTGGTGGGCCCCGCTGCCTCCGGGACGTAAGGACAAGCCATCGTGGGCGCAGGACTTGGTACTGTTGTGCTGATGTCAGGGCCAACCGGGCAACAGTGCCACGCCGCACGGAGATCTTCCCGGGTACGGCGTGTTGTGGCCATGCCTGCCCTTGGTAAGGGGCGGGAGTGAGCTTCACTGTAGCCACGCCTCTGCCCCATCCCCTTCGATGAGGTCATGGTTTGTTGGAGTCGCCGGCCGACTCCCCAAAGCCGGCTTCTCTGGAAGTCGTCCCTAGGACACGGCCGTGAGCGGGTTGTCGGCCGCCCTGCCGTCGACTCCTCAGGAGGCGGCTCTTCGTCCCGGAGTCTTGAGGGGCGCAGCCTGCCCTGATGTCTTGAAAGGTCATGGGACTCGGGTTGGCCTACCCGTGGCCCATTACCCCGACAAAGGGTTATGTCTTTGATCAAGAAGCTTCTTTAGCTATTTTAGCTTGCCAAAATAGAAATGAATTCAAAAGATTATTAGCTAAATGGAGTAAGCAATCTCCAAATGCTAGAATGAAACCTGACCCTGCTTTTGCTACTTCACCTATCTTTGTTACTAATAAGGATTATGAATTCTCTGTTGATCCTGATATAATTACTTTGGTTGAATCTGATCCTTTTCATGGTTATGAATCTAAACTGTTGTGGCACATCTTACTAAATTGAATGATATAGCCACCCTATTCACTAAAGATGAGAGAACTCGTTACTTTTACATCATTAAAATATTTCCGTTCTCATTAAAGGGTGATGCTAAGATATGGTTTAATTCTCTTGATCCTGGTTGTGTGCGTAGTCCCCAGGATATGATTTATTACTTCTCTTCTAAATATTTCCCTCCTCATAAGAAACAAGCTGCTTTAAGGGATAGATATAATTTTGTGCAAATTGAAGAAGAGAGTCTCCCACAAGCTTGGGGGAGGCTTCTCCAATTACTTAATGCTTTTCCTGATCATCCTCTTAAGAAAAATGAAATACTTAATATCTTTTATAATGGACTAACCGATGCCTCCAGAGATTACCTGGATAGTTGTGTTGGTTCTGTTTTCTGGAAAACACTGGATGAAGCTGAAATTCTATTGAATAATATGTTGACAAATGAAAATAATTGGACACCTCCAAACCCAATTCCTGAGCCTATTCCTAAACCAACTCCGAAGAAGAGGGTAATCTATTTCTTAGTCCTGAAGATATGCAAGAGGCAAAGAAATCTATGAAAGAAAAAGGTATTAAAGCTGAAGATGTTAAGAATTTACCTCCTATTGAAGAAATAAATGGTCTTAATTTACCGCCTGTTGAAGAAACATATAATCCTTTACCTATTGAAGAAACTCATGGTCTTGATAACCCGACACAGGTAGTAAAGGTAAATTCTCTCTATAGATATGATAGAGCTGTAACCCCATTTACTAAATTTGCTAGCCCATGTTTAGATGAGTTTGATAAATTTATGGCTAAGCAAGAAGACATTAATGCTTATTTTGGTAGACAATTGAAAAACAATTAAAATATGCTTGAACACTTGGGTGATTATATGGCTAATGTTAAAGGTGAACTTAAACTTATTAGTAAACATGCTTCTATGGTTACCACTCAAGTAGAACAAGTACTTAAAGCTCAAAATGATTTGCTCAATGAATTGAATAGTAAAGATAATGATTATGCTGTTAGAGTGGCTACTAGAACTGGTAGAATTGCTCAGGAACCTTTGTATCCTAAAGGACACCCTAAGAGAATTGAGCAAGATTCTCAGAGAAATAACATAGATGTACCTAGTTCTTCTAAAAAGAAGAAAAAGAAAAATGATAGGACTTGAAACTAATGATAGTTCTTCTAAAATGCTGAAACACAATCTGGTAATGAACCTGAAACTAATGATAATGTTCATGATGATGCTCAACCTAGTAATGATAATGACATAGAAACTGAACCTGTTGTTGATCTTGATAACCCACAATCAAAGAATCAACGTTATGATAAGAAAGACTTTGTTGCTAGGAAACATGGTAAAGAAAGAGAGCCTTGGGTTCAGAAACCCATGCCTTTTCCTCCCAAACCATCCAAGAAAAAGGATGATGAGGATTTTGAGCGCTTTGCTGAAATGATTAGACCTATCTTTTTGCCTATGCGATTAACTGATATACTCAAAACCAATCCTTATTCTAAGTACATGAAAGATATTATTACAAATAAAATAAAGATACCGGGAGCTGAAATTTCCACCATGCTTGCTAATTATACTTTTAAGGGTGGAATACCAAAGAAACTTGGAGATCCCGGTGTACCAACTATACCATGCTATATTAAAAGAAACTATGTTAAAACTGCTTTATGTGATCTTGGAGCTGGTGTTAGTGTTATGGCTCTCTCTTTATATCGTAAACTGGATTTGAATAAGTTGACACCTACTGAAATATCTTTGCAAATGGCTGATAAATCAACTGTTATACCTGTCGGTATTTGTGAGGATGTGCGTGTTGTAATTGCAAACGTTACTATTTTAACGGACTTTGTTATTCTTGATATTCCCGAGGACGATAGTATGTCTATTATTCTTGGAAGACCCTTTTTGAATACTGCAAGGGTTGTTATTGATTGCACTAAAGGCAATGTCACTTTTCATGTTAATGGCAATGAGCATACGGTACACTTTCCAAGGAAACAACCTCAAGTTCATGGTATCAACTCTATTGGAAAAATTCCATCGATTATATTTGGAGGTTTTGAATTCCCTCTTCCTTCTGTCAAGAATAAATATGATATTCTTATTATTGGGGACATGCATATCCCCCTTGAGGTAACATAGTGTTATCCGGTTCCATGTTATTCGGAATGAGTTCGTTAACAAGACTTGATCAACTTTGTTAGTGGATTCCTTTTGATGATCATGAGATGGATGAAACTAGAAGGCACAACCTTCTGTACCCCAATTTTACTTTCTGTTATTTATATTAAATAAAATAAAAATAAATATGTTTATGTCTGTTATCTGATTATTCCTGCAATATAAAAATACCTCAAAAATAAAAGTTCTCCAAATGCCCTGGAATTTAAATATGATTTTTTCTATAATATTTGAGGATTTATGGAACTGAGAACACACCAGGGGGGTCAACCACCTGCCCATGAGGGTGGAGGGCGCGCCCACCCTTTTAGGGTGCGCCCCCTGCCTCGTGGGCCCATGGTGGCCATCCTCCACTTATTCCTGCACCCAGACACTTCATCTTCCTCCCACAAACACGAATATCCAGCTCAAGCATGAGTTCTACCTCACATTGCTGCCATTTTCGATCTCCTTGCTCAAAGCACCTCCCACAAAACTGCTTGGGGAGATTGTTCCTTGGTATGTGACTCCTCCATTGGTCCAATTAGTTTTTGTTCTAGTGCTTTATTCATTGCAAATTTTTGCTGCTTAGGTGACCCTGTTCTTGAGCTTGCATGTCAAATTCATATGGTTCCAAGTAGTTTTGATGCATGATATAGGCCCTAGGCACTTGTAGGAGTAGTTGGTATCAATATTATTGATTTTGGTTTACTTTTATTTTGAAGTTACTAAAAAAATATGATTAGGAAAATGTTCCAAGGTGGTTCTTCAAGGAAGCAAGGACCCAGGCTTGCAATGCGTGATGCTGATGAAGAGCCACCAAGACACGCTCCAGTGCGTCTTTGTGAATGGCCTTCTGAGAACTTTATGGATTGAGCGTGAATTAAGGAAGAATTTAACACATATTTGCGTAACGGTGATCTTGTGAGCTTCGAGGAAGAGAAGTGCAGCCAGTATCACTATCTCACCAGTACCTTTGTGAGGAGGTTTGAATTTTCAACTTCATGTAATTCTCCAACTGTCTTGTTTGATCTTTATGATAAATCTTACACTATGGACTTAGAGGATTTTACAACTGCTTGCAAACTTCCACAATGGGGTAGTATAAGGGATTCTCGCAAATCTGAATTTAGATATTTTTTTGCTAGAATAACTTTGGGAGAATCTAGAGATATTTCACAAGCTACCATAGGGAGCATTCACTTTCCTGCTATACATTATTTATCTCTCTTCATAGGTAGATGCATTAATGGTAAAGATGAGGCATGTCACGTGTGTCCCTAATCTTAGTATTCTTAGGAGTGGTGTGTTAGGAGACAACTCATATAATTTGGGAGCCATTGTTGCATGTAGGTTGCATCTTAAGAGACTTAATGGAGATTTCTTTGGTGGAATTTATGCAACCCGCATAGCTAATTTTCTTGGTATAGCCATACGCGAAGATGATATTGAATTACCTCCTGCTTATCTAGATTTTAATGCTATGGTTCACCACTAGTTTGTCGAGAGGAACGAATCACCTCTCCAATATCGACTAATCTTTGCCAGACGCCGTGCTATCCGTATTACTCTCACTGCTCCTGCCTTCTTTGATTATCAGGCAAGAGGAGGATATACTATTACCAGAGAGGAGGCAGATGAGTACGAGAGGAGAGAGGAGAACGCTCGTCGCCACGTTGCAGCTCAGCAGGCGATAGCTGCTGCATCACAGTACGACCCCAGCTACTATTATGGATATCCGCCAGGCCAGCCGTGGCCATAGACCAACTTAGGCCAAAAGCCTAAGCTTGGGGGAGTACGTATTTCCCACCGAAATTACATTTATGTTCACACACTCATTGCTAGATGTCGGTGCTCATACTTTTTCATTGTATCATCCATGCTAGTTTATTTTCCTTTTTTATGCTTTATTCTTGTGTGTTTAATAAACCTTAAGAAAAACCAAAAAACCAAAAAAATTAGTTGTAGCTTTTAATCAGTTTAATTTCCATGCTTGTAGTAGTAATTAAAAAGAAAACCCAAAAATATTTCCTGTTCTTATTTTGCTTGTTGGGAGCTCTCCCGTGTAAATAGTTATATTTCTTTTCTTTTCTTTGGGGGTCGATAGGAGAAGACCATAATTAAATTGTTGAAGTGGCTCTTATATGCATTATTGTTTATCTGACAAAAGAGCCCATATTGCCTTGTCTTCTCCTGTTTATTGAATGCCTGCAGATTCCAGCTTAGTCCAATGCACGTGCACTATTATTATTATTCACCTCATTCGATCGTGCAAGTGGAAGGCAATTATGATGATATGTGATGGACTGGCTGAGAGCAGAAAAGCTGGTATGAACTCGACCTCTTTTGTTTTTGTAAATATGATTAGTTCATCATTCCTGATTCAGCCTATTATGAATAAACATGTTTGCAATGACAACTAGAGATCATAAGTTCTTATGCCATGCTTGATTAGCTATGAGTTATAATGGTTTACCTTGCGTGCCAACATGCTATTGAGATAGTTATGATGTGGTATGATAGGGTGGTTCCTCCTCTGAATGATTTAAGTGACTTGACTTGGCACGTGTTCACGCATGTAGTTGAAACAAAATCAACATAGCCTTCATGATATTTATGTTCATGGTGGATTATATCCTACTCATGCTTGCATTCGGTGTTGATTAGTTTTAATGCATGTTCGTGACTGTTGTCACTCTCTAGCTGGTCGCTTCCCAATATTTTGCTAGCCTTCACCTGTACTAAGAGGGAATACTGCTTGTGCATCCAAACTCCTTAAACCCCAAAGTTATTCCACATGAGTCCACTATACCTACCTATATACGGTATCTACCTGCCGTTCCAAGTAAATTTGTATGTGCCAAACTCTAAACCTTCAAATAAATATCCTGTTTTGTATGCTCGAATAGCTCATGTATCAACTACGGTTGTCTGTATCTTGCATGTTAGGCGGGTTATTCTCAAGATGAGTGGACTTCGCTCCTCACTCACAAGATAAATGGCTGGTCACCGGGATGCCCAGTCCCATGCTTTATGCAAACTAAATCAAAATAATTGCAAACAAAACTCCCCCTGGGACTCTTGTTAGTTGGAGGCACTCGTTGTTTCGAGAAAGCCATGGATTGATGCTTGTTGGTGGAAGGGGGAGTATAAACTTTACCATTCTGTTTGGGAACCGCCTATAATGTGTGTAGCGCGGACGATATCGCCATATCTTGGTTGTTATGTTGACAATGAAAGTATACCACTCAAAATTTTATTCACCTCTGTTTCAAAACCGAGCTGTGGCACCTCTACAAATCCCTGCTTCCCTCTGTGAAGGGCCTATCTATTTACTTTTATGCTGAGTCATCATCCTCCTATTAAAAAGCACCAGTTGGAGAGCACCACTATCATTTGCATTCATTACTGTTTGTTTACATTGAGTATGACTTGACTGGATCTCTTTTACCATGAATTACAATGTCTAGTCAGTCCTTGGTCTTTAAAGCTGCTCTGCATTTATGTTTTGAGGTCTCAAAAAGGGCTAGCGAGATACCACCTTGTTATATCATATTATGCTTGTTTTGAGAAAGTGTTGTCATCCGAGATTTATTAATATTGCTTGCTAGTTGATTATGCTATTGATATGAGTAAACTTGAGACCTATGCGTTATTGTGAATGTGGTTAGTTATAATCTTTGTTGAAAACTTGAATGCTGCCTTTACATATTTACAATAACAAGAGCAAACAGAGTTTGTAAAACTTTTTCTTTATCACTTTCAGTTTGTCAACTGAATTGCTTGAGGACAAGCAAAGGTTTAAGCTTGGGGGAGTTGATGCGTCTCCAACGTATCTACTTTTCCAAACACTTTTGCCCTTGTTTTGGACTCTAGCTTGCATGATTTGAATGGAACTAACCCGGACTGACGCTGTTTTCAGCAGAATTACCATGGTGTTATTTATGTGCAGGAGCAAACGTTCTCGGAATGACCTGAAACTTCACGGAGCCACTTTTCAGAAAATAAGAAAAATACCTGCCAAATATGAAGGCCAGGGGGCCCACCATCTCTCCACGAGGGTGGGGGGCGCGTGCCCCCCTAGGGCACGCCCCCCTACCTCGTGGGCCCCCTGTTGCATCTCCGACTCCAATTCCACGTCCATATATTGAGTTTCGGGGAGAAAAAATTTCAGAGAGAAGAAATCATCGCGTTTAACGATACGGAGCCGCCGCCAAGCCTTAAAACCTCTCGGGAGGGCTGATCGGGAGTCCGTTCGAGGCTCCGGAGAGGGGAATCCATCACCATCATCATCATCAACCATCCTCCATCACCAATTTCATGATGGTCACCGTCGTGCATGAGTAATTGCATCATAGGCTTGCTGGACGGTGATGGGTTGGATGGGATCTATCATGTAATCGAGTTAGTTTTGTTAGGGTTTGATCCCTAGTGTCCACTATGTTCTGAGAATGATGTTGCTATGACTTTGCTATGCTTAATGCTTGTCACTAGGGCCCGAGTGCCATGATTTTAGATATGAACCTATTATGTTTTCATCAATATATGAGTATTCTTGATCCTATCTTGCAAGTGTATAGTCACCTATTATGTCTTATGATCCGTCAACCCCGAAGTGACAATAATCGGGATACTTACCGGTGATGACCGTAGTTTGAGGAGTTCATGTATTCACTATGTGTTAATGCTTTGTTCCGGTTCTCTATTAAAAGGAGGCCTTAATATCCCTTAGTTTCCGTAAGGACCCCGCTGCCACGGGAGGGTAGGACAAAAGATGTCATGCAAGTTCTTTTCCATAAGCATGTATGACTATATCCGGAATACATGCCTACATTACATTGACGAACTGGAGCTAGTTCTGTGTCACCCTAGGTTATGACTGAACCGCATCCGGCACAATTCTTTATCACCGATCCATTGCCTACGAGCTTTTCATATATTGTTCTTCGCTTATTTACTTTCCCGTTGCTATTGCTATCATCACTACAAAATACCAAAAACATTACTTTTACTACTGTTACCTTTTGCTACCGTTATCACCACTATCATATTGCTTTGCTACTAAATACTTTGCTGTAGATACTAAGTTTCCAGGTGTGGTTGAATTGACAACTCAGCTGCTAATACTTGAGAGTATTCTTTGGCTCCCCTTGTGTCGAATCAATAAATTTGGGCTGAATACTTTACCCTCGGAAAGTATTGCGATCCCCTATACTTGTGGGTTATCAATCATCTTATAAAGCTACCGTCGAACTAAGCAAAATAAGATGGATAAAAGATAAACATCACATGCAATCAAAATATGTGACATGATATGTCAATCATCATCTTGTGCTTTTGATCTCCATCTCCAAAGTACTGTCATGATCTTCATTGTTACCGGCATGACACCATGATCTCTATCAACGTGTCGTCACATGGTCGTCTCGCCAGCTATTGCTCTTGCAACTATTGCTATCGCATAGCGATAAAGTAAAGCAATTATTTGGCGCTTGCATCTTATGCAATAAAAAGACAACCATAAGGCTTTTTCCAGTTGCCGATAACTTCAACAAAACATGATCATCTCATACAACAACTTATATCTCATACGTCTTGACCATATCACATCACAACATGCCCTACAAAAACAAGTTAGATGTGCTCTACTTTGTTTGTTGCAAGTTTTACGTGGCTGCTACGGGCTGAGCAAGAACCGTTCTTACCTACGCATCAAAACCATAATGATAGTTCGTCAAGTTAATGTTTTTTAACCTTCGCAAGGACCGGGTGTGGCCACACTCGGTTCAACTAAAGTTGGAGAAACTGACACCCTCCAGCCACCTGCGTGCAAAGCACGTCGGTAGAACCAGTCTCGTGTAAGCGTACGCGTAATATCGGTCCGGGCTGCTTCATCCAACAATACCGCCGAACCAAAGTATGACATGCTGGTAAGCAGTATGACTTGTATTGCCCACAACTCACTTGTGTTCTACTTGTGCATATAACATCTACACAATAACCTGGCTAGGACGCCACTGTTAGGGAACGTAGTAATTTCAAAAAAATTGCTACGCACACACAGGATCATCGTGATGCATAGAAACGAGAGGGGAGAGTGTGTCCACGTACCCTTGTAGACCGAATGCGGAAGCGTTAGCACAACGCCGTTGATGTAGTCGTGCGTCTTCACGATTCGACCGTTCCAAGTACCGATTGCACGGCACCTCCGAGTTCAGCACACGTTCAGCTCGATGACGTCCCACGAACTCCGATCTAGCAGAGCTCCACGGGAGAGTTTTGTTAGCATGACGGCGTGATGACGGTGATGATGTTGCTACCGACGCAGGGCTTCGCCTAAGCACCGCTACGATCTGATCGAGGTGGATTATGGTGGAGGGGGGCACCGCACACGACTTGGAGCAATCAACTTGTGTGTTCTAGGGTGCCCCTGCCCCCGTATATAAAGGAGCAAGGGGAGGTCGGCCGGCCTCTCTAAGTGCGCCAAATGGGGGAATCCTCCTCCTGGTAGGAGTAGGATTCCTCCTTTCCTAGTCCTACTAGGAGGGGAAGGAAGGAGAAGGGGAGGAGAAGGAAAGAGGGGGCACAGCCCCTCCCCTAGTCCAATTCGGATTAGGCCCATGGGGCGCGCGGCTAGCCCTCGTGGCTTCTGCTCTTTTTCCCTTAAAGTCCACTAAGGCCCATATGTACTCCCATATTCCCGTAACTCCTCCGGTACTCCGAAAAATACCCGAATCACTCGGAACCTCTCCGATGTCCGAATATACTCATCCAGTATATCGATATTTACATCTCGACCATTTCGAGACTCCTCATCATGTTCTAGATCTCATCCGGGACACCAAACTACCTTCAATACATCAAATGATATAAACTCATCATCAGTATGTTACTTGCCCGAGATTCGATCGTCGGTATCTCAATACCTAGTTCAATCTCGTTACCGATAAGTCTCTTTACTCGTTCCTTAATACATCATCCCGCAACTAACTCATTAGTAACAATGCTTGCAAGGCTTATAGTGATGTGCATTACTGAGTGGGCCCAGAGATACCTCTCCGACAATCGGTGACAAATCCTAATCTAGAAATACACCAACTCAACAAGTACCTTTGGAGACACCTGTAGAGTACCTTTATAATCACCCATTTACGTTTTGACGTTTGGTAGCACACAAAGTGTTCCTCCAGTAAATGGGAGTTGCATAATCTCATAGTCAAAGGAACATGTATAAGTCATGAAGAAAGCAATAGCAACATACTAAATGATCTGGTGCTAAGCTAACGGAATAGGTCAAGTTAATCACATCATTCTCCTAATGATGTGATCCCATTTATCAAATGACAACTCATGTCCATGGTTAGGAAACATAACCATCTTTGATCAATGAAATAGTCAAGTAGAGGCATACTAGTGACACTCTGTTTGTCTATGTATTCACACATGTATTATGTTTCTGGTTAATACAATTCTAGCATGAATAATAAACATTTATCATGATATAAGGAAATAAATAATAACTTTATTATTGCCCCTAGGGCATATTTCCTTCAGTGCCAAACTCAAACCTTCAAACGAAATTTTGTTTTGTATGCTTGAACAGCTCATGTATCAACTAGGGTTGTCTATATCTTCCATGCTAGGTGGGTTATTCTCACGAGGAGTGGACTCCGCTCCTCATTCATGAGAATATGGCTGGTAACCGAGATGCCCAGTCCCATGCTTAAATTAAAATAATTGCAAAGAAAACTCCCCCAGGATTGTTGTTAGTTGGAGGCACCCGTTGTTTCGGACAAGCCATGGATTAATGTTTGTTGGTGGTGGGGGAGTATAAACTTTACCTTTATGTTTGGGAACGGCCTATAATGTGTGTAGCATGGGAGATATTGAGATCTCTCGGTTGTTATGTTAACAATGAAAGTATGCCACTCAAAACATTATTTATCTCTATTTCAAAAATCGAGCTCTGGCACCTCTACATAACCCTGCTTCCATCTGCGAAGGGCCTATCTATTTCCTTTTATGTTGAATCATCATCCTCTTATTAAAAAGCACCAGTTGGAGATCACCGCTATCATTTGCATGCATTACTATTAGTTTACATTGAGTATGACTGTGACTGGATCTCTTTTTCCATGAATTACAATGTTTAGTCAGTCCTTGAGCTTCAGAGGTGCTCTCCATTTATGTTTTGTGGTCTCAGAAAGGGCTAGCGAGATACCATCTTGCTATATCATATTAGATTGTTTTGAGAAAGTGTTGTCAACCGACATTTATTATTATTGCTCGCTAGTTGATTATGCCATTGATATGAGTAAACATGAGACCTAAATGTTATTGTGAATATGGTTAGTTCATAATCTTTGCTGAAAACTTGAATACTGGCTTTACATATTTACAACAACAAGATCAAATAGAGTTTGTAAAAGTTTTTCTTTATCAATTTCAGTCTGTCAAGTGAATTGCTTGAGGACAAGCAAAGGTTTAAGCTTGGGGAAAGTTGATACGTCTCCATCGTTTTGGACTCTAACTTGTATGATTTCAATGGAACTAACCCGGACTGACGCTGTTTTCAGCAGAATTGCCATGTTGTTGTTTTTTTGCAGAAATAAATGTTCTCGGAATGACCTGAAACTTCACGGAGAACATTTTTGGAATTTATAAAAATATTGGCGAAAGAATCAACACCAGGGGCCCCACACCCTATCCACGAGGGTGGTGCCCACCCCCCTGGGCGCGCCCCCTATCTCTTGGGCCCCTTGAGACTCCACCGACCTCAACTTCAACTCTATATATTCACGTTCGGGGAGGAAAAATCAGAGAGAAGGATTCATCACGTTTTACGATACGAAGCCGCCGCCAAGCCCTAATCTCTCTCGGGAGGGCCCATTTGGAGTCCGTTCGGGGCTCCGGAGAGGGGAATCCATCGCCATCGTCATCATCAACCTTCCTCCATCACCAATTTCATGAAGCTCATCGCCGTGTGTGAGTAATTCCATCATAGGCTTGCTGGACAGTGATGGGTTGGATGAGATTTATCATGTAATCGAGTTAGTTTTGTTAGGGTTTGATCCCTAGTATCCATTATGTTTTGAGATTGATGTTTATATGACTTTAATATGCTTAATGCTTGTCACTAGGGCCCGAGTGCCACGATTTCAGATCTGAACCTATTATGTTTTCATGAATATATGTGAGTTCTTGAGCTTATTTTGCAAGTCAATAGTCACCTACTATGTGTTATGATCCGGTAACCCCGAGTGACAATAATGGGGACCACTCCCGGTGATAACCGTAGTTCGAGGAGTTCATGTATTCACTAAGTGTTAATGATTTGGTCCGGTACTCTATTAAAAGGAGGCCTTAATATCCGTTAGTTTCCAATACGACCCTGCTGTCACGGGAGGGTAGGACAAAAGAAGTCATGCAAGTTATTTTCGATATGCACATATGACTATATTAGGAATACATGCCTACATTACATTGATGAACTGGAGCTAGTTCTGTGTCACCCTATGTTATAACTGTTGCATGAGGAATCGCATCCGACATAATTATCCATCACTGATCCAATGCCTACGAGCTTTTCATATAATTATCTTTGCTTAGTTTCTTTACTGTTGCCACTGTTACAATCACTACAAGACCAATAATGTTACTTTTGCTACTGTTACCGTTACTTCCATATTACTTTGCTACTAAATACTTTGTTGCAGATATTGAGTCCTTTAGGTGCAGTTGAATTGACAACTCAACTTTTAATACTTAAGAATATTATTTGGCTCCCCTTGTGTCGAATCAATAAATTTGGGTTGAATACTCTACCCTCGAAAACTGTTGCGATCCCCAATACTTGTGGGTTATCACTAAACTTTTGAAAAGCATTGGTATCCATAAAAGATTTAACACAATCATATTTAAGTTTAATACCTCACTCTTTACCTTCGTCAAGTTCCCAATATTCAGAGCTGTATTTAGTTCTTTCCAAAAGATCCCACCGGAATTCAATAGTCTTCTTCATAAAAGAACCAGCACAAGAAGTATCAAGCATGGTTTGATCATTATGAGAAAGACGAGCATAAAAATTCTAGATAATAATTTCTCTTAAGAGCTCATGATAGGGGCATGAATATAACATTGAATTAAGCATCCCCCCAAGCTAGAGCGATACTTTCTCCTTCACAAGGCCAAAAATTATATATATAATTCTGATCACGGTGAACTAGATACATAGGATTAAATTTTTGGTGGAACTGCAATTTCAACCGATTCCAATTCCATGATCCAATATCATCACATAGCCTATACCATGCCAATGCTTTTCCCTTCAAAGATAAAGGGAAAACCTTTTTCATAACTTTATCCCTGGGTAGACATGCAAGCTTAAACAATCCACAAACTTGTTCTACATATATCAAGTGCATGTGAGGATGTTCGGTTCCATCTCCTGCATAAGGATTAGCTAGCAGTTGTTCTATCATACCCGAAGGAATTTCATATTCAACAATTTCAGTAGGTGCAGTAGGTTTAGGGATAACTAATTGTGGTTCCAGACAAGGTGAAGATACCCCAAACAAACCCCTCAAAGGATTGTTTTCCATAGTAACAAGTGACAAGAAATTTCAGCACACTATATAGATGTTACCTTACCAAATTCCACTTAACAAAGGTGCTTCACTCCCCGGCAACGGGGCCAGAAAATAGCCTTGATGACCCACAAGTATATGGGATCAATTGTAGCTCTTTTCGATAAGTAAGAGTGTCGAACCCAACGAGGAGCAGAAGCAAATGACAAGTAGATTTCAGTAAGGTGTTGTCTGCAAGTGCTGAAATTGTAAGTAGCAAGTAGTTTGGTAGAAAGATCATTTGTAACAAGCAAGTAACGATAATTGTAAAAAGTATCCAGC
Source organism: Triticum urartu (assembly GCF_003073215.2). Taxonomy (NCBI): domain Eukaryota; kingdom Viridiplantae; phylum Streptophyta; class Magnoliopsida; order Poales; family Poaceae; genus Triticum; species Triticum urartu. Next base: position 24,185,803 of record NC_053024.1, read on the forward strand.
AAGTTATCCCAAACCTTTTGAGGCAAAGGACAGGCTAAAACGGTTTCTTATAATAAGCAAAGCATTCTTGAGGGTCCACGGGAATTTTATCTAGTCACTTTCATCATGTTGGTTCGATTTGTGCTGGCTACTTTGATAATTTGATATGTGGGTGGATCGGTGCTTAGGTGATGTTCTTACTTGAAAAACCTCCTACTTATGATTAAACCTCCCGCAAGCATCCACAACTACGAGAAAATTACAAATAATAAATTCTAACCATACCATTAAACTCTAGGACCCAATCGGTCCCTTGCGGAATGACGCATAAACTAGGGTTTAAGTTTTTGTCACTCTCGCAACCCACCATCTAATTGCTACTCCATAATGCATTCCCTTAGGCGCAAATATGGTGAAGTATCATGTAGTCGACGTTCACATGACACCCCTAAGGGAATAACAACATACATACTATCAAAATATCGAGCACATATCAAGTTCACATGATTACTTGCAACATGATTTTTCCCGTGACCTCAAGAGTAACTACTCAAAAATGATAAACATGCTCATGATCAGAGGAGTATTAAATAGCATCATGGATCTGAACATATAATCTTTCACGAAATAAACAATATAGTAATCAACTACAAGACGTAATCAACACTACTAGTCACCCCCTAGCCCCAATCTATAGTTCCGGTAACAAGATTGAATACAAGAGATGAACTAGGGTTTGAGATGAGATGGTGCTGGTGAAGTTGTTGATCGAGATTGCCCTCCCCAAGATGGGAGAGTTGTTGGTGATGATGACGACGATGATTTCCACCTCCGGGAGGGAAGTTCCCTTGGTGCCCCCCTTCTGGTGTTTATTGGCTCTTGTATTTCTTAAATAATCCATAAAAAATATCAGTGAAGTTTCAACTCATTTGGAGTTGTGCAGAATAGGTGGCCTGACGTAGCTTTTCGAGGTCCGGATTTCCACCAGCCGGAATTCTCCCTCTTGGTGTGTTCCTTGCAAATTATGAGAGAAGAGGCATTAGATTTACTCTAAAAAGCATTATTATGGATAAAAAAATTAAAAATAACAGTAAGAAAACATGATGCAAAATGGTCGTATCATGCCTCTACAAGACTAGCTCGTTAATCAATGTTGGTTAAGTTTCCTAACCATAGACATATGTTGTCATTTGATGAATGGGATCACATCATTAGGATAATGATGTGATGGACATGACCCATCCGTTAGCTTACTATAATGATCGTTAAGTTTTATTGCTATTGCTTTCTTAATGACTTATACATATTCCTTTGACTATAAGATTATGCAATTCACGAATACCGGAGGAACACCTTGTGTGCTATCAAACGTCACAACATAACTGGGTGATTGTAAAGATGCTCTATAGGTGTCTCCGAAGGTGTTTGTTGGGTTGGCATAAATCGAGATTAGGATTTGTCACTCCAAGTATCGAAGAGGTATCTCTGGGCCCGTAATGCACATCATGATAAGCCTTGCAAGCAATGTGACTAATGAGTTAGTTGCGGGATGATGCATTACGGAACAAGTAAAGAGACTAGCCAGTAACGAGATTGAACTAGGTATGAAGATACCGATGATCGAATCTCGGGAAAATAACATACCGATGACAAAGGGAATAACGTATGTTGTCATTTCTGTTTGACCGGTAAAGATCTTCGTAGAATATGCAGGAACCAATATGAGTATCCAGGTTCCGGTGTTGGTTATTGACCAGAGATGTGTCTCGGTCATGTCTAAATAGTTGTCGAACCCGTAGGGTTTGCACGCTTAGCGTTCGATGATGATTTGTATTATGAGTTATGTGTTTTGGTGACCGAAGATTGTTCGTAGTCCCGAATGAGATTACGGACATGATGAGGAGTATCGAAATGGCCGAGAGGTAAAGATTGATATATTGGACGATAGTATTCAGACATCGCAATGGTTCCAGAGTGTTTCGGGTACTTTTCGGAGTACCGGGAGGTTACCGGAACCACCCCCCCCCCCCCGAGGGATGTAATTGGCTTCATGGGCCAGAGGGGAGAGGCAAGGCAGCCCACAAGGGGTGGCGCGCGCCCTCCCATGGGGAGTCCACATTGGACAAGGGGAGGAGTGTGGCCCCCCTTTCCTTCTCCCTCCCCCTCTCCTTCCCCCTTTCCCCCTCTGAAAGAAGGAGGGGGGCGAATAGGACTAGGAGTCCAAGTGGGTTCCCCCCTCTTGACGCGCCCCTTGGCCGGCCTCCTCCCCTCTCCTCCTTTATATATGGGGGCAGGGGGAACCTCTAAGCTCATCAATTGTTTCTTAGCCGTGTGTGGTGCCCCCCTCTACCGTTTACTCCTCCGGTCATATTGTCGTAGTGCTTAGGCGAAGCCCTGCGGGGATCACTCCACCATCACTGTCATCATGCAGTCATGCTGACGAAACTCTCCCTCGACACTTCGCTGGATCAGGAGTTCGAGGGACGTCATCGAGCTGAACGTGTGCTGAACTCAGAGGTGCCGTACGTTCAGTACTTGATCGGTTGGATCACGAAGACGTTCGACTACATCAACCGCATTAAAATGACATTCCGCTTTCGGTCTACGAGGGTGCGTGGACACACTCTCCCCCTCTCGTTGCTATGCATCTCTTAGATAGATCTTGCGTGATCGTAGGAATTTTTTGAAATTGCATGCTACGTTTCCCAACAGAAGTATGAGGTTATATGTAATCATGCATATAAGATATCAAAACTCAAATAACTTTCATGGATAAAATATATCTGATCATAAACTCAAAGTTCATCGGATCCCAACAAACACACCGCAAAAGGAATTACATCGAGTAGATCTCCAAGAGACCATTGTATTGAGAATCAAATAGAGAGAGGAAGCCATCTAGCTACTAACTACGGAACCGTAGGTCTACAATGAACTACTCACGCATCACCAGAGAGGCACCAATGAGGATGATGAACCCCTCCGGGATGGTGTCAAGATTAGATCTTTGGTTTCTGGAACTTGTGGTGGCTGGAATTGTGTTTCGTCGACTCCCCTAGGGTTTCCAGATTTTCACGGTATTTATGGAGCAAAGAGGCGGTGTGGGATGATACGTTTCCAACGTATCTATAATTTTTTATTGTTCCATGCTATTATATTATCAGTTTTGGATGTTTTATATGCATTAATATGCTATTTTATATGATTTTTGGAACTAACCTATTAACCTAGAGCCCAGTGCCAGTTCCTGTTTTTTCCTTGTTTTTGAGTTTCGTAGAAAACTAATACCAAACAGAGATCTTCCTCCTATATATTCTCAAATACCCAGAAAACTTCCAAGGGAGCCACAAAACCACTTTCCCACCGCCGCAACCTTTTGTACCTGTGAGATCCCATCTACGGGCCTTTTCCAGCATCCAGCTGGAGGGGGGTCCGATCCCGGAGGGCTTCTACATCAACACCATTGCCTCTCCGATGAAGCATGATTCGTTTACCACAGACCTACTGGTCCATAGCTAGTAGCTAGATGGCTTCTTCTCACTCTTTGATTCTTAATACAAAGTTCTCCTCAATGTTCTTGGAGATCTATTCGATGTAATACTCTTTTGCAGTGTGTTTACCGAGATCCGATGAATTGTGGATTTATGATCAGCTTATCTATGAATATTATTTGAATCTTCTCTGAATTCTTTTATGCCTAATTTGATATCTTTTCAAGTCTCTTTGAACTATCGATTTGGTTTGGCCAACTAGATTGGTTTTTCTTGCAATGGGAGAAGTGCTTAGCTTTGGGTTCAATCTTGCGGTGCTCGATCTTAGTGACAGAAGGGGAAACAACACGTATTGTATTGTTGCCATCGAGGATAAAAAGATTTGGTTTTTATCATAACGCCTGAGTTAATTTTTATGCATCATATCATCTTGCATAAGGCCATACTCCGTTCTTTATGAACTTAATACTCTAGATGCATGCTGGATAGCGGTCGATGTGTTGAGTAATATTAGTAGATGCAAAATCTTTTCGGTCTACTTGACATAGACGTGATGCCTATATTCATGCTCATCGCCTTAGATATCGTCATAACTTTGCACTTTTCTATCAATTGCTCAGCAGTAATTTGTTCACTCATCGTAATAATTTGTATCTTGAGAGAGGCCTCTAGTGAAACCTATTCCCCCTGGGTCTATTTTACATCATATTATTTTCCCGTCAACTTGCCAATTTCTGTCGCCGTTCCATTATTTTGCAATCTTTTACTTTCCGTTCCATAAACTAAAAATACCAAAAATATTAATTTGCCGTTTATCCATCTCTATCAGATCTCACTTTGCAAATAACTGTGAAGGGATTGACAACCCCTTTATCGCGTTGGGTGCAAGTTGGTGTTTGTTTGTGCAGGTATTCGGTGGCTTGCGCGTTCTCTCCTGCTGGATTGATACCTTGGTTCTCAAAAACTGAGGGAAATACTTAGTCTACTTTGCTACATCAACCTTTCCTTTTCAAGGGAAAAACCAACGCAAGCTCAAGAGGTAGCAGTTAGCAGAATGAAGAAGTGGGAAAAAATTGCCTACCTCGGCAAACAGGCGAACCAATCATGCCCCCTGCTCATGGTTTCTAGCGATATCATCGCTTATCATCCGGGGATGGTGCCCGGTACCAATCCTGCTGATTACCTGAGCGATCATGTAGAGTTTGAAACAATGGAGGTGGACGAATTCAGATACCAGTATAGGCAGCCTCTCGTCAAACCTGATCGTCATCCTCCTCTAACAACGATGATGCAAGGATTCCATGCATGGTACATGAAAACCTTCAGCGAGTCAGGGAAGGATACTTTGACGATGAGAATTAAAGAGGAGCACGTCCTTTTGGAATGGATCTGTTTTCTGTTGAATTTGAAGTCCCTCGACAAATCACTGTTGACTTGCTACTGTATGTAAGTACTACTTCTGCAATTAAGTCTCTATATATAGCTTAACTCTTTCATTGCATGTATATATAATTATCCTCACTATATTATGCAGATTGAAGATCGTCGAATGCAGAAAAGCACAAATCTATGACATTGGGTTCATTAACCCAAATGTCATACATGAATGGATGGTAAAACACAATGTCACAGAAACCGAGGACAACTTGCTACAATCGTTGCTTAAAAATCAAAACAAAGAGAAAATACTCTTTCCTTACAACTTCATGTGAGTGTTACTGTCTTGTGCATATTTAGTTTCCCTTATTACTCGAGGTTATAGTAATGTAATTGATGAGTTACGCATGCATGCACAGCTTACACTTTATTCTGCTAGAGACTAAGCTAGAGCAGGGAGTAGTAACCGTCTTAGACTCGAGATGAAAAGATCCCTAGGACTATGCGGATATGAATGAAATGCTCTAGAAGTAAGTTCAATCGATCATTATCGCATCATATCAGCAACTCTGTTCATATCCTGATATCAAGTAATTATTTTCTTTGTCTAGCAGGGTTTGGAAAGAGTTCACCGCAATTGTTCTGGCACTGCCGGCGGAGCTGCAATTTACACACACGAAATAAGTACTACTAGCTAGTTCCGCACATCTCCCATTGATTCTACTTTCATCAATACCATTTATCATGCTTGATTATCAGTTTGATTGAACTCTATTTCTCGTAAAGTGCTTGTGGCAAGAATGCGGGAATGATTTTTGTGGATACTACGTTTGCGAGTTCATCTACAATGCCACGACCTCTAAGCGTGGCTGCTCTGAGAAACAAAATGAAGTGTGAGAGCAATAATATTCATAATTTTATTTTATTACCATCATTTGTGTTGATTTTCATTCATATATATGTATTGACCCCCTTCTTCAAACTAGACGTGGCAGATGCGGGAAGCACTCCTACCACATGATCACATACAAGCAATTCAAGAGGAATTGGCGGGATTCTTTCTGGACCACGTCATAAATAAAGCCGGAGAATACCATGTGGAATTTGACATTAGATATTAGGGATTGTAAGAGATCTTATATTGTATATATGTAGCTAGTAGCATCGGATAGTTATACGAAAACTTGTTGTTCGACCAATCTCTCGGAGAAAGAGAGGTCGACCACTTCTCTCTGTATAGGTTCATGAAGATCTTGTGTACTTAATGGTTCCTTCATTTGCTTACTAGCTAGCATGTCAAGTTCTCTCTATACGTATAGTAGCTAACGTCGACCAAGCACGGAGAAAGAGAGGAAACTTCTCTCTATTAGCTAGCTAACGCCATATGAAACCCCTAAATTAACCATCCACCCCCCCCCCCTTCAAAAAAATCAAAAAAACCAGCTTCTGCCAGCTGTTGACGCGTGGATACCTTTTTGTCCCGGTTGGTGTTACCAACCGGGACTAAAGATCCTCCTGCCTAGGCGCCCCGCAGCGGCCACGTGGAGCCCCGTCTATCCCGGTTCATAAGCGAACCGAGACAAAAGGTTTTGGGCTTTAGTCCCGATCCGTTAGTCCCAGTTCCAGAACCGGGGCTAATGGGCCTCTAGAACTGGGACAAATGGGTCGTTTTCTACTAGTTTGAGCATTCAAACTTGATGCTCATTGCATTTCAATGGTAGAAAATATTAACAAAAGCATTTCAATATATCTTATATATAATCCTATCATAACTAAATTTGGCAATACAAGTCTCTCTCTCTCTAAACTAGTTCTATTAACCACTTAGTAAATAAACTAGTTCTATTAAACTCTTACTAAAAACAATGCAATGTAAGTGTTCTACTCTATTGAACACTTACAAAAATTTCTATTACCCTAATTCTACCCTAAATTTTGATAAGAAAAACTTCTATTAGTAAATTTAATACCTAAATATTTCTATTATTAAAATTTCAAAAAACAGAGGGTGGTGGATGGAGTAGGAACGAAGGGAGGGGTGAGTGAGGGGAGGAAGGGAGGAGGAGGACGGATGAGGTAGGGAGGAGGAGGACGGACGAGGGAGGGAGGGAGGTGGGAGGGAGGAGGCGGGAGTGAGGAGGGAGGGGGAGGTGGAAGGAGGGAGGGAGGGATCGGGAGAGGGACTTGGAGGGGAGGGACGTGGAATGAGGAGGGATGGAGGAACTACCTCGGTGGAGGAGGAGCAAGAGCGGTGGCAGCGGAGGGCGACGATGGTGGTAGGGGAGGGAGGTGCACTTCAACCTTATTGCAAAGAAGGTGTTCGACTTCTGTGGACATGAGGTCACCTCGACCTAGGTGTACAACCAACTGAGGAAGTAGAGAGCGAGGTGGATCACCGCATCCAAGCTGAGAGACCTCAATAGTGCTGAGACCTGCTCCATCCTTCTGGAGGCAGAGCACTACCAAGTCTACATTGCGGTTAGCTCACAAACCACGCCATTCTGACAAACCTGCAGTTTAATCCTATTAACCATTGCCATACTAACTGAACTCTCTGCCCTATTTCTTCCTAGGCTCACCCCAAGGACATAGAGTTCCTCAACACCCCTATCCAGAACTACCACCAGATGCAGCAGATCTTCTCCTTCAGGGTGGCAACCGGCAAGCATGCCATGGGCTCTGGTCAGCCACTGGGCTCACTGATTCCCGAGTATCCAGACACCCAGGAGTCTGACACCATCAAGGTTGATCTTCCTGAGAAGGATGGTGAGCACATTCCTATGCTTGATATGAAGAGGAAGCGGACAGGCTTCATGGAGGAGGAGCTGAGCGTCTTCGGCAGCATGACTGAGGTAGTGAACGAGGTAGCCACGGCCATCAGGGAGAGCAAGAAACTGGACGTCCACCTTGAGCTCTACGGCGCCGTCATGGAGCAGATTGGCTTCATCCCTGAGGCTCTCATGGTGGCTCAACCACCTGCTGGATAACAAAGTGCAGGGTGTTGGGTTTGTTGCCATGGGAGAAGCCCATAGGGTGCTTTGGCTGAGGTCCTGGCTGGGCAAGCACTACTACTAGTGCTGCTTCTACTGCTGGCGACGGCGTGCATGATCCTCGACGGCGATGGTGACAAGGACGACGATGACAATGACGATGTGTATTTTGTTTAGTTAGGGCTTGAAAAGAATATTATGGTGTATATATTTTGGTGAGGTGGTATATAGTAACACCTCACAGTGATCACAAACTTGCGGTGGTAGGATTACACCCTCTTTTGGATGAGTTGATAGGATGAGACCAAAGTAGTGGTAGGTTGAACTTGCTATGATCATGCATGCTTACTAACGCTCTTCTACTCCATTGCTTGCTCCTAGAGCTCTTCATTGCTTGCTATTTGTGTGTTCCAATGCTTGTTGCTTGAACTTATTGCTCATTTGCACTTCCAGGGCAAGTGGCATGTCATGTTCGAAGGTAGGATTCCCGGGGTTTACAGTTCATGGGAAGCTTGCAACAAACTAGTTTCACTACAAGAAATATGTCAACTTATGACCACCACTATTGGTCACTGAATGGTCACAAATTTCCATTTATGACCTTTTTGTGACCAAAAACATAAGGTCAAAAGCTGGGCGTCGTAAACTGACTATAGCGACCTTTCTTCTGGAATGGTCGCAAACGTTTATGACCAAAATATGTCCACTGTGGCGTTTTGGTCACTAGCAACCTCTCCAGGCCACGTAGGCATCCAGCGTGGCAAGCTGATGTGGCACAAGATTCAGCCCGGTCCAATTCAGTTTTCTACATGGGCCTAGCCCAACAATTCGGCCTATTTGTGTTTTTTTCTCATATTAATTTTGGCTAGGTAGATGGGCCAAGCCCAACAATTAAGCCTTCTCATTTTTGGGCCATGGCCTTTTCCGCTAGAAAGTTTTAGTTTTTTTGTAATATAAAAAAGGTCCACTAGTCAAATGGGTCCAAGATGTCAGGTTCAGGTATGTGGGTCCCACCTAGAAAGTTCATATTCTTCATATTTCAATTTAACAGTAAATAAATAACCAGTATTTAAATTGGCACAAACAAAACACACACATAATACTCCAAATATTATCAGCCAGATTCAGTACAGAGCTCCTATTGTACAAATAACATATACTTTACAAGCTCTAACATATACAAGCTCTACACGTGATACATTTACAAGCTCTATACATCTACAAGCTCTACAAGCTCTACAAGCTGCCCTGGTGTTAACCGTGTAGCTCTACAAGTGTCTTCAATCTTCTTCAACATGGAGCTCCTTCGGTAGCAAGCACAAACTGGGCACCTGCATCATCACAGGAAGGCAATTTTAGATCATAAAAATGAATGTTCCAAGCACAGTTTAGAGAAAAGAACCAAGTAAATTTGCCCTCAATCATACAAACAAAGTTTAGAGAAAACCAAACATGAACAAGCACTTATTATGCAGTTTTTAAAGTTTTTTATACATTTATTTTCTATTAGCAAAACTGAATATGCTACTTCCTGATTCTTGGTTGCATAGTCCAGCTAGGTACACCAGTTTGCTCTCATGCAAAAATTCGAAAGAAAAAAAGAACAACAAATAAATCAACACTGACTTCTCTAACACGTACATCAACTTGCTGATATAACTTTCTCCTAATTGCATTCTCATATATATGACGGAGCCAACATGTGATGTTACTATTCGGTTAAGATTTGGGCCTTCCAACTTTACTAGTCATACATACATATACAGAATTGAGCATGAATCATTGGTCTTAGTTGTATTCCAATATGTACTCAACATATTCCAATAAGACAGAAATGCACACACATGGATTCACAATTAGACTATGCCTCTCTCTCACTCATTTGCAAGAAACGTTCTCTCCCTCTCTCTACTGATGACCATCAACACAATGTTGTAGGGTTGTAAAATGATTTTTGAGAGAATAGATAGTCAATTTGTGTGCTGATTGGACCTAGTTTTAAAGAAACAAAAAGGATTGGCAGCATAGGGAGAGGGAGATGGACGTGCTACCTACTGTTGCAGTGGTGCGTCGTGGTGGCCTACTTGAGCTCCTCCTCCTAATGGTGCTCACTAACCTGCAGGACAAACAAGGCCATAGGTGAGCTGCAGCAAAGGCATTTCCTGATGATTTATTGAGTTCATGGCCACCTACAGAAATATTAGAGGGGCATGATAAGGAGTTGTAAAATACGAAGAGCCGCCTAGACCTATACCGAATAGTAATGCATATATTCAGGAATGTGAAGTTCAACAATTGTTTGAAAAAACAAGGAAAAATACTTCTTGATGTTTGAAGTGCAGCAGAATATATGCAAGTCCCAAGCATCTAGATGACTACTGTAGTCGATTGATAGCAGTAAATGTATACAAAAACAAACACTGCTTGACAATTGAGGTAATTAAACATTAAAGAACTCATTACATATGCTTTTCTTCATCCAGCATGATAACATGTTACTGCCATGCTATTGTGATTAAAACAGTAAGATTTCATCAAGCCTATGTCAAGCATAACAGGAACATATTATAAAATACAAAATAGTAGTGCAATGCCTTCAAGTGTTGAATGACTCATGGTACAATAATAATCACAATAAACTATCAGTACATGTGTGGCTAGTTGCAAGGTGTCTACCATCAGACACATCATCATCACACATCATCATCACAGTAGGAGTAATCTAGTGTAGACAAATACCATGAGAGGATTGTTCACTGAATGGTAAATTGAGGGATTCAGTGCTAAGTCAAACGAAACCAAACCACGCAATTGCGAGCACCAGCCAAGCAATTCAACGAAGCAACGAGCAAGGTACTTTGGAACACTGGGAGGAGCGGTGGACGACAAAACCAATGGCGCATGCATGGCTCTCTGGGGCGCAGAGCCAGCAGTTGCGTCCCTTCTGGGGTGCATGGCGCTATGTCAATTGTTGTTGTGGTTCATATCATTGATGCTTCATTTCTGTTCGCAAGCAGCGCGTCAGCCGGCAGGAGGGGAAACGTGAGCCTGACCTGAAGTAAACAGGCATACGAATGTATGTCAGATGCAGCCAAAAAACAAACAAGATGATTAATCATTGGCAACGAACAGTTGAAACTACACAAGCCTTCCATTTCCTTGTATGGCATGTTTATTTAGGTTCCATACAGACATAGAAAGCATATATCAATCAAACTATACAAGTAGTAAAAATAAGAGCGTGTGCAAGCAAGCAAGCAAGAGATAATGTTCTGCTGAAAAAATGGAGTATTGGCAAAGAATAGAGCATACAAGCTACACAAGTCTGTATACACTAGATTAGGAAATGAATGAAGAGGGGACACCTGAAACTATACAAGTCTGTTTGTAATTTATACACCTGAAACTATACAAGACTAGATTAGGTAGTGTTCCACTGTTTGTTTCCATTTGCTTGGTAGGAATAGATAGATACATACATAAATAGAAAAAGAGCAGCACAGGTATCAAGTGAAACAAAATCAGTGGGTGGATTGATGTGTTCCACATGTGTTCAACTGTGGTAAAACTCCCTATGCCGATCGATTGCGTACAGGTTCTGTGAGGCAATTGGAATAACATTTTCAGATGCATCTAGCTCCTTGATTGAGTGGGGAACCCTGATTAGTTTGTTCCCCATTATACTTCCTTCTGAGGAATCCCAACTGTTATCCAAATTGAGTTGTGACAGAGTTGTATACAATACTACTAGGAAAATAGTAGTACAGGCCAGTAGTGTGTGTAATCCAAGGACAGCGCGAGTACTACAGTCAATCAGTCATATGGAGCTGGAACAACAGGGACAAAGCGAGCAGGGGAACAAAATTCGCCGCCTCGGCGATGAGAGGAGGAGGGGAGGCAGACCTGGGAGAGCGGGTTGGTGGAGAACTCCGGGATGGAGAGGAACTCGTCCTCGGAGACGAATCCCTTGGCGCTGCGTTGGGCAACTTCACCTGGAGGGAGCACTCTGCACGCGCAGGCAGGAAGTTAAGCAAGTCAGACACCATGAAAGATGAGGCAAAAAACTGACTGAATCGAGGCCGATTTGAGAACTTGCTTGCCGAGGATGAGGAGGTCGGGGGTCTCCTGGAGAGCGAGGGCGCGGAGGATCTTGGCGACGGCGAGCGGGAGGACGCGGGCGAAGGCATCGGTGATCACGCGGTAGGGCCGCATGAGGGCGCCCCAGCGCAGCATCTCGGCCTGGTTCTGCAGCAGCAGCTTGACGCGCTCCACCGGCGCCGCCCCCGTCTTGGCCAACACCGCCGCCGCGCCGACCGTGCCGCCCTGGCGGGCGACCTGGCGGATGTAGTCGCCCCTGTCGAGGATGTAGTCGTCCCCATCATCCCTTTCGAGGATGGAGCGCTCGGACCCACCAGATGGAGCGCTGGGACCTGCCAGGACGTCAGTTGCACACGCACGACCGTCGCAGTAGGAGGCGGCGCACGGCCGCGAAGAGCGCCTGGTGGGAGAGCGGTGGGAGATCCATCGTCGGGCGGGCGGCCAACCGGAGAGCCGGCGCGGAGCTGACCAAACGGAACCCTAGCGCGTCGGTCGACCTGCTCGACTCGATCTGGGGCATAGGGTAGGGAGAGATGGTGAGGAAAGGGAGGGACGAGGTCGGTGGCGGTGGTGAGGAGGGCTGCGAGGTCGGTGGTGAGGAGGGCTGCGAGGTCGGCGGTGGGTGGGAGCGGCGGGTAAAGGACTGGATCGGGGAAAGGAGGCTGGGGAGAGGACTGGATCGAGGGAGGAGGTGGCGGCGGCTGCGAGGAGAGGAGTCGCGCGAGGGAGAGAGAGAGGGCTCGCGGGGGAGAAGGGCGTGGGGGAGGCCATGGACGGCGGGGAGCTCGTCTGGAGAGGGGTGGAGGTGGCGATCTAGAAAGGAGGAGGTGGCGGCTGTGATTTGGAAGGGAGGAGGAGTGGTGTGCGGGGGAGAGAGGGGCTAGGGTTCGCTGCACGGGGGAGAGGGGAGAGGACCTGAGGGGGGAGGGAGAGAAAGAAAGAAAGAATGGAGGCGGGGGGGGTGGGTGGAAAATGTCCATGAGGACAGACCTAGGGTTTCGGCTCGGGTGGGTTTGGGCCGTTGGATCCGGAAGCATCCGACGGTGGTTGATGCGTGATCCACGTGATATGCTCATGGTCCAATCAGAACGCGGCAAACCATTTGATGACCTTATGACCAATATAAATTGGTCGTGATCGATTCAAGATAAAAAAATTCATTCCATTTTTCAATGCTCAAAATGAGTATTTTTGTGAAAGTCCTACCAAATATTTGTTCAAATGATTCCATGTTTCGCACAAGTTTGCATCTTGGAATGGCAAACAATATTGACAAAGGGAGTTTTCATTTTCTTTGGACGAAAAAACCATTTTCCATTTTTCGAGTGCCCAAAAGGAGGTTTTTTTTGTGAAGAACCTATAATATATTTGTTGCAAAATTGGACCGAATCATTTTTCTAAAATACTAGGCCATATTTCATGCGCAATTGACCAAATGGTTGGGTGTAAAAAGTTTTGATCCACCTCTCGTGAAAAAGACAAATTTTCGTCGATTCAGCTGGAAGCGGGTCAAATTTGAACTGCAGCTGCCTCATAGTTTGCTATTTATTTTTTCCAAAAATCATTTCTAGTTACATAAGTACCTACTTAATCAGAGAAACACCAAAAAAATTCCAAGATTCAACCACTAGCTAGGAACGGTCATTCCCGCCGTTTTGACCACATTTTGAAACGAGCATAAAAAATTCAAAAAAATCAAAAAATTGGGAAACCTTCGCATTGTGTCATTATATGTGGCCAAGTTCCCAGGAAAAATAACAAACTTGTAATACGGCAATTATTTTAAAAAAGTGTTCTCAGAAACGAGCTATCACGTATGGAGATCAATGGCTTTCAAGCCAAACGCTCAATCTCATGGCCACATTCGTGGCATAGTTTGTTCAAATGATCTCATATTGTGCACAAGGGTGCATATTGGAATGGCAAACAATGTTGCCTAAGGAAGTTTTCATTTTCTTTGGACGGAAAATTTGTTGGGGAACGTAGCATAAATTCAAAATTTTCCTACATGTCACCAAGATCTATCTATGGAGTCATCTAGCAACGAGGGAGGAGTGGATCTACATACCCTTGTAGATCGCGTGCGGAAGCGTTCAAGAGAATGGGGTTGATGGAGTCGTACTCGTCGTGATCCAAATCACCGATGATCCTAGCGCCGAACGGACGGCACCTCCGCGTTCAACACACGTACGGAGCAGCGACGTCTCCCCCTTCTTGATCCAGCAAGGGGGGAGGAGAGGTTGATGGAGATCCAGCAGCACGACGGCGTGGTGGTGGAAGTAGCGGGATTCCAACAGGGCTTCGCCAAGCGCTGTGGGAGGAGGGAGACGTGTCATGGGAGGGAGAGGAAGGCGCCAGGGCTTAGGTTGGGTTGCCCTCCCTTCCCCCCACTATAGCAGGGCTGCACCAACGAGGGATCGAATCACGTGTCTTTTTGGGGCAGCCCTAGGCCTCTATTTATATGGGGAAGGGGAGGGGCTGCGCCCCCTCTAGGGTTCCCACCCCTAGGGGGGCGGCAGCCCTAGATGGGGACAAGGGTGGCGGCCAAGAGGGGAGAGGGGAGGGAGGCGCCACTAGATGGGCCCTAAGGCCCATCCCCTTTAGGGTTTGCCCCCTTCCCACTCTTCCATGCGCCTAGGGCCCTTGTGGGGGGGCGCACCAGCCCACCTGGGGCTGGTCCCTTCCCACACTTGGCCCATGCAGCCCTCCGGGGCTGGTGGCCCCACTTGGTGGACCCCCGGGACCCTCCCGGTGGTCCTGGTACATTACCGATAAACCCTGAATAACCAAAACAGGACTTCCCATATATAAATCTTTACCTCCGGACCATTCCGGAACTCCTCGTGACGTCCGGGATCTCATCCGGGACTCCGAACAACATTCGGTAACCACATACAAACTTCCTTTATAACCCTAGCATCATCGAACCTTAAGTGTGTAGACCCTACGGGTTCGGGAGACATGTAGACATGACCGAGACGTTCTCCAGTCAATAACCAACAGCGGGATCTGGATACCCATGATGGCTCCCACATGTTCCACGATGATCTCATCGGATGAACCACGATGTCAAGGACTTAATCAATCCCGTATACAATTCCCTTTGTCTATCGGTATGTTACTTGCCCGAGATTCGATCGTCGGTATCCAATACCTAGTTCAATCTCGTTACCGGCAAGTCTCTTTACTCGTTCCGTAACACATCATCCCGTGATCAACTCCTTGGTCACATTGCGCATATGATGATGTCCTACCGAGTGGGCCCAGAGATACCTCTCCGTTTACACGGAGTGACAAATCCCAGTCTCGATTCGTGCCAACCCAACAGATACTTTCGGAGATACCTGTAATGCACCTTTATAGTCACCCAGTTACGTTGTGACGTTTGATACACCCAAAGCACTCCTACGGTATCCGGGAGTTGCACAATCTCATGGTCTAAGGAAATGATACTTGACATTAGAAAAGCTTTAGCATACGAACTACACGATCTTTGTGCTAGGCTTAGGATTGGGTCTTGTCCATCACATCATTCTCCTAATGATGTGATCCCGTTATACGACATCCAATGTCCATGGTTAGGAAACCGTAACCATCTATTGATCAACGAGCTAGTCAACTAGAGGCTTACTAGGGACATATTATGGTCTATGTATTCACACGTGTATTACGATTTCCGGATAATACAGTTATAGCATGAATAAAACAATTATCATGAACAAGGAAATATAATAATAACCAATTTATTATTGCCTCTAGGGCATATTTCCAACAGTCTCCCACTTGCACTAGAGTCAATAATCTAGTTCACATCGCCATGTGATTAACACTCACAGGTCACATCGCCATGTGACTAACACCCAAGAGTTTATTAGAGTCAGTAGTCTAGTTCACATCACTATGTGATTAACACTCAATGAGTTTTAGGTTTGATCATGTTGCTTGTGAGAGAGGTTTTAGTCAACGGGTCCGAACCTTTCAGATTCGTGTGTGCTTTACAAATCTCTATGTCATCTCCTAGATGTAGGTTCCACGTTCTATTTGGAGCTATTCCAAATAACTGTTCTACTTGGTGCTATTCTAAATTGTTGCTCCATTATATGTATCCGGTATCTCTACTCAGAGCTATCCGGATAGGTGTTAAGCTTGCATCGACGTAACTCTTTACGACGAACTCTTTTACCACTCCATAATCGAGAAAATTCCTTAGTCCACTAGTTACTAAGGATAACTTTGACCGCTGTCCTGTGATCCATTCTTGGATCACTCTTGTACCCCTTGACTGACTCATGGCAAGGCACACTTCAGGTGCGGTACACAGCATAGCATACTGTAGAGCCTATGTCTTAAGCATAGGGGACGACCTTCGTCCTTTCTCTCTATTCTGCCGTGGTCGAGCTTTAAGTCTTAACTTCATACCTTACAACTCAGGCAAGAACTCCTTCTTTGACTGATCCATCTTGAACACCTTCAAGATCACGTCAAGGCATGTGCTCATTTGAAAGTACTATTAAGCGTTTTGATCTATCCTTATAGATCTTGATGCTCAATGCTCAAGTAGCTTAATCC
This sequence comes from Triticum urartu, assembly GCF_003073215.2. Lineage (NCBI taxonomy): Eukaryota > Viridiplantae > Streptophyta > Magnoliopsida > Poales > Poaceae > Triticum > Triticum urartu. Next base: position 24,202,307 of record NC_053024.1, read on the forward strand.
AGGTCCATTGAAAACACTTTCCAAATAACCCTATATGCTTTCCAGAAATTCTACGTCATTTCTGATCAACAATATTTACAACATATACTCAATCAGAAATTCTATAGTGCTCCCACTCACTTCTTTGGAAATACAAGTTTCTCATAAACTTTGTATACACCCAAAATCTTTGATCATCTCATAAGCATACATTCCAACTCCGAGATGCTTACTCCAGTCCTCAGAAGGATTGCTGGAGCTTTGCATACTTATTAGCATCTTTCAGGATTGACAAAACCTTCCGGTTGTATCACATACAACCTTTCCTCAAGAAAATCGTCGAGGAAACAATGTTTTTGACATCCTATCTGCAAGATTTCATAAATAATGCAGTAATCGCTAATATAATTCCAACAGACTCTTAGCATCGCTACGAGTGAGAAAGTCTCATCGTAGTCAACTCTTGAACTTGTCGGAAAACATCTTAATGACAAGTCGAGCTTTCTTAATGGTGACATTTACCATCATTGTCCGTCTTCCTTTTAAAATCCATCTGTACTCAACAGCCTTACGACCATCAAGTAGTTCTTCCAAAGTCTACACTTTGTTTTCATAATATGGATCCTCTCTCGGATTATATGGCCTCGAGCCATTTATCGGAATCCAGGCCCACCATCGCTTCTCCATAGCTCGTAGGTTCATTGTTGTCTAGCAACATGACTTCCAAGACAGGATTACGTACCACTCTGAAGTAGTACGCATCCTTGTCATCCTACGAGGTTTGGTAGTGACTTGATCTGAAGTTTCATGATCACTATCATAAGCTTCCACTTCAATTGGTGTAGGTGCCACAGGAACAACTCTGTTGCCCTGCTACACACTAGTTGAAGAGACGGTTCAATAACCTCATCAAGTCTCCACCATCCTCCCACTCAATTCTTTCGAGAGAAACTTTTCCTCGAGAAAGGACCCGATTCTAGAAACAATCCCTTATTGCTTTCGGATCTGAGACAGGAGGTATACCCAACTGTTTTGGGTGTCCTATGAAGATGCATTTATCCGCTTTGGGTTCGAGCTTATCAGCCTGAAACTTTTCACATAAGCGTCGCAGCCCCAAACTTTTAAGAAATGACAGCTTAGGTTTCTCTAAACCATAGTTCATACGGTGTCATCTCATCGGAATTACGTGGTGCCCTATTTAAAGTGAATGTGGTTGTCTCTAATGCCTAACCCATAAACTATCGTGGTAATTCGATAAGAGACATCATGGTATGCATCATATCCAATAGGGTGCAGTTATGATGTTCGGACACACCATCACACTATGGTGTTCCAGGCTGTATTAGTTGTGAAACAATTTCCACAATGTCTTAATTCTGTGCCAAACTCGTAATTCAGATATTCATCTCTATGATCATATCATAGATATTTTATCCTCTTGTCACGACGATCTTTCAACTTCACTGAAATTACTTGAACCTTTCAATAATTCAGACTCGTGATTCATCAAGTAAATATACTCAACATCTACTCAAATCATCTGTGAAGTAAGAACATAACGATATCACTACATGCCTCAGCACTCATTGGATTGCACACATCAAAATGTATTACTTCCAACAGGTTGCTTTCTAGTTCCATTTTACTGAAACCGAGGCTTTCAGTCATCTTGCCCATGTGGTATGATTTGCATGTCTCAAGTGATTCAAATCAAGTGAGTCCAAACGTCCATTTGCATGGAGTTTCTTCATGCATATACACCAATAGACATGGTTCGCATGTCTCAAACTTTCAAAAACGAGTGAGCCCAAAGATCCATCAACATGGAGCTTCTTCATGCGTTTTATACCGATATGACTTACGTGGCAGTGCCACAAGTAGGTGGTACTATCATTACTATCTTTTGGCATGAACATGTGTATCACTACGATCGAGATTCAATAAACCATTCATTTTAGGTGCAAGACCATTGAAGGTATTATTCAAATAAACAGAGTAACCATTATTCTCCTTAAATGAATAACCGTATCGCGATAGACATAATCCAATCATGTCTATGCTCAACGCAAACACCAAACTCGATGGTAGAGGGAGCTTGCGATGCTTGATCATATCAACATTGGAAACACTTCCAACACATATCGTCAGCTCACCTTTAGCTAGTCTCCGTTTATTCCGTAGCTTTTATTTCGAGTTACTAACACTTAACAACCGAACCGGTATCTAATACCCAGGTGCTACTAGGAGAACTAGTAAAGTACACATCAACACAATGTATATCCAATATACTTCTCTCGACCTTGCCAGCCTTCTCATCTACCAAGTATCTAGGGTAATTCTGCTCCAGTGGTTGTTCCCCTTATTACAGAAGCACTTAGTCTCGGGTTTGGGTTCAACCTTGGGTTTCTTCACTAGAGCAGCAGCTGATTTGCCGTTTCATGAAGTATCCCTTCTTGCCCTTGCCCTTCTTGAAACTAGTGGTTTCACCAACCATCAACAATTGATGCTCCTTCTTGATTTCTACTTTCGTGGTGTCAAACATCGCGAGTATTTCAAGGATCATCATATCTATCCCTGATATATTATAGTTCATCACAAAGCTCTCGCAGCTTGGTGGTAATGACTTCGGAGAAACATCACTATCTCATCTGGAAGATCAACTCCCACTTGATTCAAGTGATTGTTGTACTCAGACAATCTGAGCACAAGCTCAACAATTGAGCTTTTTCCCTTAGTTTGCAGGCTAAGAAAATCGTCGGAGGTCTTATACCTCTTGACGTGGGCACGAGCCTGAAATCCCAATTTCAGCCCTCGAAACATCTCATATGTTTCGCGACGTTTCAAAATGTCTTAGGTGCCCCAACTCTAAACCGTTTAACTGAACTATCACGTAGTTATCAAGACGTGTATGTCAGATGTTCGCAACATCCACAGACGACGTTCGAGGTTCAGCACACTGAGCGGTGCATTAAGGACATAAGCCTTCTAAGAAGCAATGAGGACAATCCTCAGTTTACGGACCTAGTCCGCATAATTGCTACTATCAACTTTCAACTAAATTTTCTCTAGGAACATATCTAAACAGTAGAACTGAAGCGCGAGCTACGACATAATTTGCGAAGACCTTTTGACTATGTTCAGGATAATTAAGTTCATCTTATGAACTCCCACTCAGATAGACATCCCTCTAGTCATCTAAGTGATTACATGATCCGAGTCAACTAGGCCGTGTCCGATCATCACGTGAGACGGACTAGCCAACGTCGGTGAACATCTTCATGTTGATCGTATCTTCTATACGACTCATGCTCGACCTTTCGGTCTTCTGTGTTCCGAGGCCATGTCTATGCACATGCTAGGCTCGTCAAGTTAACCCTAAGTGTTTTGCATGTGTAAAACTGTCTTACACCCGTTGTATGTGAACGTAAGGATCTATCACACCCGATCATCACGGTGCTTCGAAACGACGAACTGTAGCAACGGTGCACAGTTAGGGGAGAACACTTCTTGAAATTTTAATGAGGGATCATCTTATTTACTACCGTCGTTCTAAGCAAATAAGATGTATAAACATGATAAACATCACATGCAATCAAATAATAGTGACATGATATGGCCAATATCATATAGCTCCTTTGATCTCCATCTTGGGGCTCCATGATCATCTTGTCACCGGCATGACACCATGATCTCCATCATCATGATCTCCATCATCGTGTCTTCATGAAGTTGTCACGTCATCTATTACTTCTACTACTACAGCTAACGGTTAGCAATAAAGTAAAGTAATTACATGACGTTTATGTTGACACGCAGGTCATAAATAAATTAAGACAACTCCTATGGCTCCTGCCGGTTGTCATACTCATCGACATGCAAGTCGTGATTCCTATTACAAGAACATGATCAATCTCATACATCACATATCATTCATCACATCCTTTTGGCCATATCACATCACATAGCATACCCTGCAAAAACAAGTTAGACGTCCTCTAATTGTTGTTTGCATGTTTTACGTGGCTGCTATGGGTTTCTAGCAAGAACGTTTCTTACCTACGCAAAACCACAACGTGATATGCCAATTGCTATTTACCCTTCATAAGGACCCTTTTCATCGAATCCGATCCGACTAAAGTGGGAGAGACAGACACCCGCTAGCCACCTTATGCAACTAGTGCATGTCAGTCGGTGGAACCAGTCTCACGTAAGAGTACGTGTAAGGTCGGTCCGGGCCGCTTCATCCCACATGGCCCAAGATAATTGACTGTATGTTGGGAACGTAGCAGAAATTCGAAATTTTCCTACGTATCACCAAGATCTATCTATGGAGAAACCAGCAACGAGGGGAAGGAGAGTGCATCTACATACCCTTGTAGATCGCTAAGCGGAAGCGTTCAAGAGAACGGGGTTGATGGATTCGTACTCGTCGTGATTCAAATCACCGATGATCCTAGCGCCGAACGGACGGCACCTCCGCGTTCAACACACGTACAGCCCGGAGACGTCTCCCACGCCTTGATCCAGCAAGGAGAGAGGGAGAGGTTGAGGAAGACTCCATCCAGCAGCAGCACAACGGCGTGGTGGTGATGGAGGAGCGTGGCAATCCTGCAGGGCTTCGCCAAGCACCACAGAAGAGGAGGGAGAGAGAGATGCAGGGCTGCACCAACGAGAGATCGAATCACGTGTGTTATGGGCAGCCCTAGGCCTCATATATATAGGGGAAGGGGAGGGGCTGCGCCCCCTCTAGGTTCCCACCCCTAGGGGGGCGGCAGCCCTAGATGGGGACAAGGGTGGCGGCCAAGAGGGGATATGGGAGGGAGGCGCCACTAGATGGGCCCTAAGGCCCATCCCCTTTAGGGTTTGCCCCCTTCCACTCTTCCATGCGCCTAGGGCCCTTGTGGGGGGCGCACCAGCCCACCTGGGGCTGGTCCCTTCCCACACTTGGCCCATGCAGCCCTCCGGGGCTGGTGGCCCCACTGGTGGACCCCCGGGAACCCTTCCGGTGGTCCCGGTACATTACCGATAAACCCTGAATAACCAAAACAGGACTTCCCATATATAAATCTTTACCTCCGGACCATTCCGGAACTCCTCGTGACGTCCGGGATCTCATCCGGGACTCCGAACAACATTCGGTAACCACATACAAACTTCCTTTATAACCCTAGCATCATCGAACCTTAAGTGTGTAGACCCTACGGGTTCGGGAGACATGTAGACATGACCGAGACGTTCTCCAGTCAATAACCAACAGCGGGATCTGGATACCCATGATGGCTCCCACATGTTCCACGATGATCTCATCGGATGAACCACGATGTCAAGGACTTAATCAATCCCGTATACAATTCCCTTTGTCTATCGGTATGTTACTTGCCCGAGATTCGATCGTCGGTATCCAATACCTAGTTCAATCTCGTTACCGGCAAGTCTCTTTACTCGTTCCGTAACACATCATCCCGTGATCAACTCCTTGGTCACATTGCGCATATGATGATGTCCTACCGAGTGGGCCCAGAGATACCTCTCCGTTTACACGGAGTGACAAATCCCAGTCTCGATTCGTGCCAACCCAACAGATACTTTCGGAGATACCTGTAATGCACCTTTATAGTCACCCAGTTACGTTGTGACGTTTGATACACCCAAAGCACTCCTACGGTATCCGGGAGTTGCACAATCTCATGGTCTAAGGAAATGATACTTGACATTAGAAAAGCTTTAGCATACGAACTACACGATCTTTGTGCTAGGCTTAGGATTGGGTCCTTGTCCATCACATCATTCTCCTAATGATGTGATCCCGTTATCAACGACATCCAATGTCCATGGTTAGGAAACCGTAACCATCTATTGATCAACGAGCTAGTCAACTAGAGGCTTACTAGGGACATATTATGGTCTATGTATTCACACGTGTATTACGATTTCCGGATAATACAGTTATAGCATGAATAAAGACAATTATCATGAACAAGGAAATATAATAATAACTAATTTATTATTGCCTCTAGGGCATATTTCCAACACTGTATCCACACATGTATCTGAGTTTCCTATCAATACAATTATAGCATGGATAATAAACGATTATCATGAACAAGGAAATATAATAATAACCAATTTATTATTGCCTCTAGGGCATATTTCCAACACCACCAACCTTAGAAGGCCATCACCACCTTGAGATCCAGACTCTGAATCACCCACACGATCCCGGAGTCCATGGTCGTGGATGAAATGGGGCCGCCTCCCCAATTCCGGGCGCTACAGGGAGCACCCACCATTGTGCCAACCGTTGTCATCTCCCATACAACAGCAACTGCCGCCGCGATCCCGCAGCACGCGTCGTCGACGCCGGAGGAAGCTCTGGCTGGCACAAGCGTCCTACGACGTCCCCGGGTGTGGGATCCCAAGATCCGCCACCATCGGCGCCGTCACAAGGACCCACCATCTAGCTCATCATCCCCGACGGAGGGGACGCAGTCGCCGCCATGTTCGGATACCTTTCGGAGTCGCCACCGCGTACGCCAAGACCGGATCCTGGCTGGACGCTGCCGCTGCCACCGGCCACGCCCAGCCCCACCTCCATCCTCTGGCCATCTCATCCCGCATAACCACTGTGCCCTCATGGATCGAGGAAGAATCCGCACATCCGCCGATCTGGCACTCTCGCCACTGTATAGTCGGGGAAGGAGGAGCAGCCCTCCGCTGCCGCCGTTGAACACACAGGCTCTACCCGGCGCTGTCCCCCGGCGGCAGCAGAGGGGAAGGGGGGATGGGATCGAGGTGGCTAGGGGCTAGGGTTACACCCCATGATCGCCCTGGATGGGCGAGCGACGAGGGGGTATGAGAGGTTATTTATTTAAACTATTCATTTAAACTGGTTAAAATAACTATAAAACAATTAGAAGTCTGAGAAATACTATTACTGCTACACATATCTATCTATCTATCTATTTATACCTCTATACCTATACCTACCTACCTACCTATACTAATTAGTCACTTCCAAGAAATTACCACGTTAATTAGATTTTATGGGCCGTTAATCCGGTGGGACCGGATTATAACGGTGTAGATCTACTCAGGGAAAAAAAACTCACGTATCTCTCCAATGACCCAATGAACTCAGAGAAAAAAAACTCCTGGACATATGTTTCTCCCTTGAGCCAACTCTCCCTATCTCTCACGTGTCTCTCTAATGATAAAAAAAATCACGTAGGTCTCTCCCGTGTCCCAAGTCCCTCAATCTCTCGCGTATGTGTAACAAACTCTATTTCCCGTGGCACAACTACCTAAATCTATCACCGAATCTCTCACATATATCTCTAACAAACCCTCAAATCAGCCCTACAAAAGGGTAAAAAAACTGCCATATCCCTAATCCTACGAAAAGAAAAAACTTTCTCCTAATGTCACCTACGCCGCCGCACGATCCTCCCCCGCTGACACGATATTAGCACCGGCGCCACCGGCCGTCCTCTCGCTGCTCTTGCTAACGAGTTTCAGGTGAGTGGCACAAGTCCAATATGAAATACTCCTCGGCTGCAGTCTCACACAGGCGAGAACACATGCACATGGAAAGCCATGCGCCTGACCTCCATGTTAACCCCTGATCTCCATGTTATGCCCAGCCATGACTCAAATTGAAAGAGAAAAGATTCATTTGTTGTACTTCATGCAGTCGTCGGTCTGGGAGGGCGTCATGCTGTTGTGGAGGGCTCCAAGCGTACTGCCGCAGTATTTATACGACTACCCTCTCTGGTGCATCCCGTACAGCCGTACTTGCCTCCATGTGCAGGAAACTAAAGGTAATTGAATTAGATGCATTTGTTCTACTATTTACTTCAATTAATCGCTTCCTTAAGCACACGTATGGCTGCTGCGTGGTGATGAATTTAGTATTTACGAAAAGCATATCATGCGTATGTCCACAATGACTTCCCTGCAATATGCTGACTGGACCATCGACTGAGCCGTCGGACAGGGCGGCGCGCAGCTCTACATGCTGGATGAAGGGACGGCCATATTTTGTCGCCTGCGCGCATTGCCAGGCGAACGAGTTCAGATCGATCCTCCCTGTATCGCCATCTTTGCCAAATCCTTTTCCACCATGATATCCGCCGCTCGATCCAGACACAACTCACGTCCGCGTGATACTCACACTGCACCCAGCAATCAATCCTATGGCATTGGCCGTCCTGGCGCTCTTATTGCCGATTGGTTGCTTTCCAACTTAGCACTTGATTGATGTTCTAGACAGATATGCAAGTGACAAAAGTTTACTTGATGGATCCTCTCAAAGCGATGGACCATCTGTTGGTGCAAGCAGACTACACGTCAGATGCCAGTCTCGCACGCAGTACGGACATACGGTGTACTGCCCTCTGTGGATTACGTCCTGTTGAGATGCAGGTATGTGAGCTAAAAAAATCAATTGATCTCGGCAAGATGTGCAAGTGCACAAAGATGGCTTGATCTATTTTCCACGGCTGCAGGCACACACACACATGAGAACAGCTGAGAGGTATCTAATCAATTGGTATACACAGTGGTACATGCTTAGCTAGCTGTTCATATTTAGCTACTAATCATACTGACACTGTAACCGGCCGTCTCTAATCAATTGGTATATACAGTGGTAGATGCCTTTCTCTTAATGAAATGAAATCAACGCTGGCTGTTTTTCTTCAAAAGAAACAGTGGTGCATGCACGCTGAGGTATCTGATTAATTCGTGTCCATATTGATATTACGTAACTGTATCTATAATGTATGCGTAGATTGATAAATAACCATTGCTCTTAGTATTAAGCCTGTATTCATGTGTTGTTGATACATAACCATTACTCTTAGTGCTAAGCCTGTATTCATGTGTGTGTACTGTGTCCACCCAGCAGGTAGAAATTCGCCATGTCGTTCCGAGGAGGATTCTCCCATCCGCAAGAACGGACCAGCAAAAATCTCAATCGACCATACTTATAGTGAGAACCGGTACTATTATGTCCTGAAAATAGACTTTTGTAACTTCTTATGCTTTTCAACACATGAATATAATAAAGCTTATGATATGAGGTCCAATATGAAATCCTCCTCGGTTGCAGGCACACACAAGCGAGAACACAAGCACATGGAAAGCCATGCCCCTGATCTCCATGTTATGCCCAGCCATGGCTCGGATTGAAAGAGGAAAGATTCATTTGTTGTACTAGATGCAGTCGTCAGTGTGGGAGGCCGTCATGCTGTTGTGGAGGGCTTCAAGGTTAGGTTCAAAGTAATCAAGGAAGAATGAGTGCTGCCAAGAGCTTCAGCGAGATTGATGCATTGCCTTGCATGTGGTTTTCCACTAATTTCTCCTCTTTAAGAACAATATATGTTGATACGATTTCTTTTGTATTTCTTTTTGATCGTACAAAAAGGAGCCTGCAAATCGGTTCCTTAGATATTATACTGAGTCAGTGTTAGGTAATAGTTCAAATATTTGTGTTCTACTTTCACAGAAAATAATGAGAAAATCAATGCCAAAGGACGTTTCAAATGCGGCAGCTGCGGTGTTGAAAATAATGAGAAAGTAATCGGGTATGCTCCCATGTGGCACCACGTCATGAAACTTTTCAGGGATGCATTCTAAGCAAATATTTTAAAAAGAAATTCTAGCTATCTTTCAGTAGAGGGCTCTTGCTTGGTTCTGGCAGGAACAATCTGATTGGTGTCATACAATGTGCAAGTGTACATATTGTACACATTTTTCTCTTTAATTTAGTAACTTTTGCGTTACGCAGGAATGAGTTGTTGAATCTGTTCTGATGATTCTTGCAATAGTGGAATAAATATTCATAATTCCTACATGCACGCCCATGTAAAGATTTATTATTCAGCCTTTAGGTGTACATTGAATTATTTGTGTGTGCATTCTAAAATAATTGTTATTATATGCCTTTTTACCTACCGTTTTATGGCTTATATTTCTAAAGGGTATTACACAGAAGATTCCCTAATTTAGTTTCTCAAAATCATATTTAACTGAGTGTTGTTTTTTTCAGGTGAATACATATCTTTGGAGGATTCTCGATCAAGAAGCGAGGTTGCTCGACTGATTTCTTACGTAAGCATAACCATGCAAAATTAGTGTAAGTTGTTTAAATTTAAAAATAGTACAGATTTAATTATTGTTTCATTATTCTGATGCTTAAGAAAGTTAGACTATTAGTACACAAAACTTTATTTCTAATGTGGCATGTGTAATCTTTTCCTTTTGTTTTGAAATAGTTATGTGCGGTAATTCATTCTGAAAGATAAGAGCAGGCTTATCTACCATTATAGAGGGCATCCAGCTTAAAATAAATTGTTTAAATGTGACATTACATTTTAAATTCATTATGAAAGACATGAACAAACCAGTATCAATGAGTCTACTACAGTGTTATTCGAGTAAATAGTTTTATGGCACTATCAATGATTCTACTGCAGTGCTATTCCAGCACAGGAGTGAGAGGGTGATGATTTCTTACTTCTATTACTGAACATGTAATGTGGCTTTGCTAAATGTTTATATTGTTCGGTATGTGCGATGTGTGTGCAAGGCATCGACTAATATAGTAGCATCATTGAAAACAGCTCCGAGACACAAGCTAGGCATGGTATATTTTACTTGAAAAGTGATCCATGACAGATGGCGTAGGGACTCTGCTCTTGGCCTCTTAGTTGACACAGAGAACGCATGTGTAATAAGGAAGTACATGCCGAAACCAGTATGCACAAGGCCTTCAACCTTGATGTATACATGTGAATACATTGTTGTGACTTTGAAAAGTTAATGCTTGCTTCCGAATATTTTGTCATATGGTGGTCTTCTTAAAACCACAATCTCATTATTCCTTTTCATTGGAGCTTAACTAACCAACGAATTTCTGATTTGCTGCATTCAATTCTCAGATATTTTTTTCACTGAATATTTAATCAAATGCAAAGGATTCGCATGTCATACTTTTGTATTATAATTGATCACTTCGAACGAGATTTAATTTAGAAATCGCCGTGCCCATCAGGTGTTCTTATAAAGCAATGCCGCTGTGGTGTAGACAAACAAAAGTTAGATGTCTCTTGATGTTGGCAACAAAGTTACTTGCAGGTTACCAATTTATAAGTTTGGAAGGTAAATATGTGAGATTTGACATTATGAACCCTTATTGTTGTTGCCGCATAGGTTATATTACAAGTGTTCACCTTGATTTGTTTTGTTCCTTTGCCCTATTTTAAAACTTCTATAATTTTATTTCTGTGTGGAAATTTTATGTGAACCAACAACATGTGATATGCTTTGATTGTTGCTTTCATTTGGCATGCTATATTTGAGAGGAAAATAGTGTGTAGCACATTTGATGCAAAACATTAGATAAAATTTTGATGTAGTTCATAAATGCATAAGCAATAACTGAATCACACAATATGGTTGATTAGCGCTGCATTATTTGTCCTGAAAAATAGGGCATTTTAGAAACAAGCATACTCCTAAACATGTGTATTTGACCATTATTTGGTGCATACAATTATTAGTTAAAACTATTTTCGTGAAAATTTAAATGGTAGGTAAAAAGTTAAAGAACACATGTGCATAAACTGACACACTAAGTTTGGTACACAATCGAAATATGATCAAGAAATCTGCGGTTGTTTTCTTGACATGTATAGAACATAACACATACATAGACAACCTAACTCGGAACTACTTTGATGGTAATAACTATAAATATATTTTCTTAATATTTATACCAAATAGGCATTTATTACACTAGCCCGTGCAACTGCACGGGCTGACGTCTAGTATAGTTAATCAAAGAATACACATATATAGACATTCAGGGTGGACGCAGCGAGCGGGCTTTTTGGGCCGCTCGTGGCCCGCATAGGACTGGACCGAACGGTCCGGGCTCGCTAGCAAACTTGGTCGGTCCGGATTGGAAAAGTAGGCCCGCTCAGCACCTCGGTCCGGTCCGCATTTTAACCGAGCCGCTCGGTCGGACCGAGAACTGCCGCCGGCGACGTGGGCGCTGCCTCGAGGTGAGCATCCTGGCTCGCTTTAACCAGTCGAGCCTCTCGTTCGCCTGTTCGATCTCTGCATCACTGCATGCACCGCGGCTACACATACATGGTGTTCTAGTTCGCCGAGAACAGCCCGTTCAACGAGTGGCTCCACGTCCATGGAGGCGAGATGATGGGATGGATGACCCAGCACGTAGTCGGCATCTGCACAGGCACGCACGGCGAGCGGCGGCACATACTCACGCACGCCATATGTCGTTCCTGCGGTGACCGCGGTGTCAGTTAAAAGTTGTTGTCAAACATTCAGTTTCGTCAGGCGTAATTGTACTGTTAAAAGTTCAGCTTCGTCAGTTGGAATTTTCTTCAGTTTGTGACTTGGTCAGTTGGTCTTAGGTTGTTAGCGCAGCCCGTCGCTTTAATCGGATCTTAGGATGGCACGATACTAAAACGATCCTAGCGACGATGCATGGTAGCGGGCAAGGAACGCTGGGATGGCAGAAACAGCAAGGCCCGCACACAGAAAATTGTGGGTGTTTTCCTTTCCTTTTATTCCGTCTAACAGATAACAGAAACCGCAAAAGAAGCGAGGTTCGATCCGTTAATTAAGGCGTCATCCCACGACTATCTCCACGTCAAAATTGATCCACTAATCACGGCAATGCCACCACACACGAAATCGTGGGCTCATGGACGCGCTAAAATACTTGCATGTAACGGAAAAGCTGCAGCAACAAACATGAGCGGCTAACAGATGCGCCCTGGCCGGCGCCACCGCGTCTCGTCGTCGCCGATCTCGACCATGAAGTTGTCTTCATCATGTCCAGGAGCTCGCCGGAGTCGTCTGTCGCCGCTGCCGTGGTCACCACGTCGCCGCCGCCGCCGCCATGGGCGGTCCTCTCGGTCCGGCCCGAGCTTTACCTCCGCCGGTCCGGTGCAGGAAAAGGAGACCGCCGCGCTGCTCGGTCCGGTCCGGTTCGGTCCGCCGCCGGCCGGTCCAAACGGCGGCTCGGTCAGGGACCGGACCGGCCCGGACCGTGTCCACCCTGATATATAGTATATGGCGCGTCAGTTTAGCACAGCATGCACACCAGCCAGGCGGCCACCAGTTACCCAGGTAGGCGAACGCCTCGCTGGTGCCACCAGGAAGAACTGGGGCAAGATCCCGAATGCTCTGAATGTCTGCGTTTTTTCTTCATGAGAGTGAAGACTGTCAGTTCAGAAAATTCAGTTTCACCACCTTTAGAAAATTCAGTTCGTCTGTTTTGTCAATGTTTCAGCTGTCAGTTAATTTCTGGTGCACGTGGGCGCTCACGCATGTCGTCCACTTTGTCAATTCACTCACGCACGTAGTGTTGAGTTAAACTCTGTCCTACTGAACCTGTCACTTAGGGCATGTACGATGGTTGATAAGACAATCTTATCTTAAGTCTTGCATGTAATTTAGAGATGACAAAAAAATATGTCTACAATGGGTTATATTTTAGTCTTATCTTCAATAACTAGCAATTCCTTAAAATATGGTGAGACAAATTGTGCTAAGAGATCATCTCTTGTCTTATCTTAAATAAGAGAACACAAGCCTTTTCTTAGGAGTTCTCTCTCCTACATCTCATCATTTATCCTATGTGGCACTCCTAAGACAGCACCATTGTACATGCCCTTAGTTTGTTCAGTGCGAGAAGCACGCTAGTCCGTGTTGCCGCTGAATAGGCAGTGGTGTTTAACCACGGAGAGATTGACCACGATGTGTCTGTGCGATGGCACAGTTATATCGAGTCGAGGGTGATCAGTTTGATACGAGCTGAATAAAAGGAAGCAGAACATACGCAGACAGTTGTGCGTCGCAGAATCCTCTCCACATACTTAATGCGTTCGTGCGTGTCTTCTTTCTCTTTTAATTTCTCGCGTGACCTCCTGTGTGTGGAGATTCAGTGATTGATCTAACACGTGGCCCACCTCGCTGCTGCATGCGCACACATCAACGCCGATGGCTGGCCGGTCCATTCGGTCTGGCCCAGGCTTCGCCGTGGCCTGTCCGGTCCCTAAAAGTAGGACCGCTATGTTGCTCGGTCCGGTCCAGTCCGGACCGCGGGCGGCCGTTCCAAACGACGGCTCGGTCAGGGACCGGACCGGACCGTGTCCATCCTGAGTCGAGATGGCTCGCACTGCCTCTACTAAGCTCGTGCTGGTCGCCCTGGTGGCGGGCTGGCGGCACTCCTCCTTGTTGCCTCCGATGCGGCAATCTCGTGCAGCCAGGTGAACTCCGCCCTTGGGCCCTGCATTTCCTATGCACGCGGCAGCAGCGCCAGCCCGTCTGCGGCCTGCTGCAGCGGCGTTAGGAGATTGTCCAGCTCAGTGCAGACCGCCGCTGACAAGAAAGCGGCGTGCCAGTGCATCAAGAGTGCTGCCGGTGGGCTCAACGAAGGCAAGGCCACAGACATCCCCTCCAAGTGCCGGGTCAGCGTCCCCTACAACATCAGCTCAACTGTCAACTGCGATAACATCCAGTAATCGATTGCTTGCTGCCATCATCGCCGATTATAGCTCCACCGATCCATGCTGAGTACATTCAGGTTACCAATATACTACATATACATGAATAAATGCTCTGATCTGATCTCCATATGAGAGAGAGGACTACGTACGTGGAGGCAACTCTGCATGGCCGGCCACTGTAGTATCGATGTTTGGTTGTTCCTTCGCTCCCTTTGAGAAAATAAAGGAGTATGTTTTACCATGTACCATGTGTACTTTTGATATACTAGCAAAGAGGCCCGTGCGTTGCACCGGGAGAAAAAAAACTTACACTCTCTAACCCAATGCGTCACAACTACATTCACTGCATCACTGAGATATACTGACTTCCCCTCTCTATCAACGAGACAATCCTAGTAGCTTCAGTCATGTAATGTATGAACTGCTGCACTTAAATCATAAAAGCATGGAACAACTGACTCGATGCATTAGATTTGTGTTGGTGTCCATTGCAATCTCTCTCTCTTTTTTTTACATAGACATGTGCATCCCATCAGACATAGACCAACGGAAGAAAAAGAAAAAAGAGCCATAATTACATATCATTGCTTATAAATGACATGTTAATTGTCAAATTACCTTCTTAAATAATTCATCAAGTGTAATGAGCCATTAACTTCATCAGTGGATATATTATTAATAGCCTAATATCATGAGGATCATACATGTATGTACACAAACTAAACAAATTGATGAAGAAGTTGAGGTTTAATTGGTAAGTTAACAGGTAAATACAAATTGTCTTTTGACCTTGCTTGCACGCTAGACCTATAAGCTTAGACCAACTCCAACTGCTCCTCTATCTATAAAATACCGCAGTTCTTGTAAAGTGTCCATAACTTCAGAGGATCAAGTAAAATAACCGCAGTTTACGAGAAGGATGGCATACAGAGAGCTTGCACGCCGTAAGCTATATGTCACTGTGATGAGATAACACCATCTTGCCGCCAAAAAAAACACCATCATGTGAGTGCATAGCAAGCTCTAAAAATGATTCATCTTTTAACATCAAAGCTGCGCAAGGGTAGCTATGCAAAAATAATTCTGAATGTGATGCGGATGAGGTGACCGTGTTGCTTAACTGAGAACAGGGCCGTCCCACAGATATATGGGGCCCCGGGGCAAGACAAAAACAAGGGGCCCTTATTGAAACACAAAAGCTCAATTTTTCTTTTCAGAATTAATGTAAATATCCAGTACATAGCATAGATTGATTATCTTTGGACTCTTAGACTGGCAGTATCACTATTTATCGATCAACTGAAGTGCATCGGGATAGTAATGAAACAATACAGCTCTACAAAAGCTTGATTTCCTAATTGTCAATAGAGACATCAATTTTTCTGCACAACAAATGTCCTTGTAAAAACTGGTTGCTACTTACATTTGTGTTACCATGATATATATAATTAATTGGATAACTTACATCTGTTCTGGATCCTCCCCCAACCTGCAATGTTTCTTTACTCCAAAAATTCTTCACCCAAATAATAATTCACCTCTTCCAAACTATCCTGCATAAGGCATAGCAAAGCAAACTGAGTACTCTAGAAGAGTTCTAGTTTTGAAAAACTTAACAGTAATTGATCCCTTTTGAGATTCCACTACTAGACAGATAATTTCTTGAAGACATGTCACTGAACAAGCTGCATAAAACCGGTTAATAAAGGGATCAAAAGCACCTGGATATTGATTGATGTGGATGTAGATGGCTTGATCCGTATGCCGCGGTAGTTAGCACGAACGGGCAGGGCGTTGAGAAAGGTAGGGGAGCTGATTGGGGAATGATTTGCGCCGTAGCTTCCTTTAATGGCCGGCCATGACATCAGAATCGGAGAGGCATCGGAGGGGCGGCGCTGAGTCTGGGATTTGGCAAAGCAGAGGAGTCGCCGGTCTGGGGTCCCGTGCTAACAGATTGATTATCGATCAATTCCTTCGTAAGGTTTGCCTAGTGGGCTTTTTCTTGCATGGTTCGACGTTTTGTTTTTCGTGTATTTTCTTTGGGCTCTATGGAGGTATACTACTACCTGGGCCGGGGCCCCTGCCTCCTCGGGGCCCAGGGCGGACGCCCCGTTTGCCCGGCCTATGGGTCGGGCCTGACTGAGAACAGACATGATGATTGTATCGGCTCTCCATATAGCTGTCCGGCGAAAGTTGTTGCGGATGCTTATGCAAACTTGCCTTGTGCTCATGTATCGTTGGTCAGGGCATCTCCAGCCGTTGGCCCCCCCTAGGACGCATAAAAATCGCCCCCTGGGGGCGAGCCGGCGATACAATCGGCGCTGGGGGCGGTTTTGCGCCCAATCGTTGCCCCCAGCTCGTCCCCAGGCACTGAAATTGGCCCACTTTGCAGCCCAATTTCGGCGAATAAAGGGCCCATATGGGCGAGAATAGGCCCATATTCGGCGTGGTTTCGCCGTGTCTCGGCGTTCAATTATCAACACAATTATTTCTTATCACATATTTCATCACAGAAAAATCAAATACTTCAACAAAATAGTACAACAACAAATAGTTCAATACAAATTATATAGTTCAACAAATAAAAACTCGTATTTCATCACACGGCGTCCCCCTTGAGCCTCCATTGGTGCTCAATCAGATCTTTCTGCAGTTGATGATGCACTTGTGGGTCTCGGATCTCCTGACGCATACTGAGATAGGCAGTCCAAGTTCCCGGTAGCTGGTGATCAACTTCGGCTAGAGGACCCTGCCTGTATTATGGTTCAGTGTCAAACACTGGGTCTTCTTGCTCGCTCTCGATGATCATGTTGTGCAAGATGACACAGCAAGTCATAATCTCCCACATTTGATCTTTGGACCAGGTCTGAGCAGGGTACCGAACAACAGCAAATCGAGATTGGAGCACACCAAATGCCCGCTCGACATCCTTCCTGCAAGCCTCCTGAAACTTCACAAACTAGGCGTTCTTGCCTCCTGCCACAGGGTTTGAGATCGTCTTCACAAATGTCGACCATCTCGGATAGATGCCGTCAGCTAGATAGTACCCCTTGTTGTATTGGTGCCCATTGATCTCGAAGTTCACCGGAGGAGAATGGCCCTCAACGAGCTTGGAAAAAACAGGAGAGCACTGCAGCACGTTGATGTCATTGTGAGTTCCTGGCATACCAAAGAAGGAGTGCCAAATCCAGAGGTCCTATGTGGCTACCGCCTCAAGCACCACACTGCAACCGCCTTTGGCGCCTTTGTACATCCCCTGCCAACCAAATGGGCAATTCTTCCATTTCCAATGCATGCAGTCGATGCTTCCAAACATCCCAGGAAATCCTCTTGCTGCATTCTGGGCTAGGATCCGAGCAGTGTCTTCCGCATTGGCTGTTCTCAAGTATTGTGGCCCAAACATTGCCACCACTGCCCGACAGAACTTGTAGAAACACTCTATGCTGGTGGACTCGGCCATGCGCTCATAGTCGTCGAGTGAATCACTGGGAGCTCCATATCCATATGCAAGCATCCTCATCGCTGTCGTGCACTTCTGGATGGAGGTAAATCCAAGAGCGCCAGTGCAATCCATCTTGCATTTGAAGTAGTTTTCAAACTCCCGGATGGAATTCACAATCCTGAGGAAGAGCTTTCGGCTCATCCGATAATGGCGCCGAAATGTTCTCTCGCCATGAAGTGGAGCATCGGCGAAGTAGTCGGAGTAGAGCATGCAGTAGCCTTGGAGACGATGCCGGTTCTTTGCTTTCATCCGTCCCGGCGCCGAGCCACCTCGCCGCGGCTTTTCATTGCTCGCCAGCAGCTGGGCGAGGGCGGCGAGCACCATGAGATGCTCTTCTTCCTGGACGTCGGCTGCGGCTTCCTCCTCCAGCAGCGCGGCGAGCTCTTCCTCCTCATCCGAGTCCATCGCCGAGGCAGGCAAAACGCCGAACACCTTGCGCTCGGTGGGCGTGTATCCGCCGTTAAACGGCGCCTCCGCGGCCGGAAACGGCGGCCGGAAACGCCCAGCTGCTGTGGGAGGGGCTGCCGCGGTGAAGCGCTGCTATTTTCCAGCGGGGAATGGCTATCTAGCGGAGTAGGGCGGCGGCCGTCGCCGGGATATAGCTAGTGGTGGCCGAGGGCGTGGGGGGTGGGAGGCGAGCCGGGGGAAGAAAACCTTGACTTTTCTTCTGTCGGTGTGGGCCAGGCGTGCTTTTCCATAGCGCCGGAGCCCCCAACTGCTCCCCAGCGCGCCGGGTTCGGCCTGTGACCGCCGGGCGGAAAACAGATCCGAACCGGCGATTTTCGGCTTCGTGGGGGCGTGATTGGGCCGTTTTTTCGGCGCCAGCGCCGAAAAAGTGGCCTGAAGGGCCCTGTTGGGGACGCGGCTGGAGATGCCCTCACCCAAGGTAGCTTGACAGGCCAGATTCCTACTACACCGAGTAGCGAACTATTAAAAAGAATACTGAATTGCGAAACAAGCCACCGAGCTGGACCGAGCGAAAACAGGCTTGGCTCGTTCGCAAAACGGGACGATATTTCCAGCTCGCCTCGGCCTATTACCTTGTCGGGCCGAGCCAGACTGAGTTTCGGGCTGAGCCAGAAAGCCCGTTCGGACGTCCAGCCCTAGCCCCCATTTCGTCCTCCCATCGCGAGTTAGCCTCCCAGTACCGTCCTCGATCCTGGGCGTTGGCCACTTCGAAATCGGGTTGAAAATTGAAAGCCCAGGTCCCTCCCCGGCCGTCAGCGTAGGCCGCGGATCCGGTAGTGTGAGCGGTGCTAGTTACCAACTCGGAGGAGCGGGGATTGTCTCGCCAGCATCTCGCCAACCCCGACGTCCTCCACCCGTCTGAATAGCCAGTCGACCTTCATGGCACGTCGTGGACCCGAACATCTTCGTTTAACTTCAGGCTCGATGTAGGTCGCACGTAGCTTATAAACGAGTACTTTCCATCGGAGTCATGGGCGTAGGTACCAAGCTGGCTTTATTCTCATCATGTAGTATCCGGCTAGACAGCAAGCAGCCACTGTGATGTATTGATCCTAACTTGGAGTTGCACGTATGAGGCTAGCTTTCACAACGACCGGCCGGCCGATCAAGTACGTACTCGCATATGTATGGAAGTTGCCGGTTCTGACGCACACATGCGAGAACGAGAGGTCGAGATATTGCAACGGGAACGTGTCGTTCCTGTAACTTTATTGTTTTTTATCAGGATACAAATTACATGGCATTATGGTTTTTAAAGAAGACAAATCTAACTACTACAACCCCTATTCGGTGATTGCACCTAGTCCGAGCCGGCTAGGAATCACAAACATGATTAGCTCTAACATCCTCCACCTTCCTACACGGCCAGTCAACCTTTGTTCGGCCAGCCGATACTACTTTAAAATCTACTTCCTTTCGTTATCTATAGAAGATCTGCTTTCAAATCTCGGCCATCAATCTTTATGACCAAGCAAAATCAACGAATATAAAGGGATGACGTATGGAGAAATATGAAAGCCTCCGTCCTTTATTATTAAGTAAAGAGGTAAAGATGAAGATAAAGGTTGATCATATATTCTGCTCTAATAGCGTGCGTCGTTATTACATGTGCATAACTGGGAAAACATTTCATTAATTCCATTTTCTTTGTCCAACCAACAAAACGTAGGAATGGACTCCACCCAACTCACTAGAACGCAACCATGACTTTGCACTCTCTATTT
Source organism: Triticum urartu (assembly GCF_003073215.2). NCBI lineage: Eukaryota > Viridiplantae > Streptophyta > Magnoliopsida > Poales > Poaceae > Triticum > Triticum urartu. The sequence continues at coordinate 24,222,523 of NC_053024.1, forward strand.
GGTTCCTCAAACAAATCCTAAAGCCTTGAGAGATAGGGATGAAGGTCACACAGACATTTAGTGGATGCGACCACAAATAAGAAGTCCTACTGGTTTAATTGTAAGAAGTCAGAGTATTTGGGGAAATCCCTTGGAGCACATGGGTGCTGCTACCCTGAGAAACAAAAAATAATCTCATAATTATCGAAAAAGTCAGAAAATCACAAAACATTTTGGATACAAACTTTTTTGTATCAGCTCTGTATAATAATTGGATGTCAAAAACTAAAAGCTCAGTATAATGACTGAACGAAAATGTCCTTCATTGAAAAATGTTGTGCTGATAGAGACGAACACTACTAGAAAAAGGGTTATAGATAGGATTGACACTAATGGCGCATCAGGAAAGTAGTGAGCCACTACTATATACTAATGGCGCACCTGTTGGTGATGCGCCATTAGTGTGGAAGACACTAATGGCGCACCAGACAAAAGGTGCACCACTAGTGATATTTTTTTCATTTTTACATACATACTAATGGCGCATCCGACCGAAGTGCGCCATTACTAATTCTAACTAGTAATGGCGCACCGGACAAGGAGTGCGCCAGTATTGAATTTTTTTTATTCTCTTTTTTGCAAAACAACTAATGGCGCACCGTGTCACAGTGCGCCATTACTAGTTTAAACTAGTAATGGCGCACTACTACGCGGTGCGCCATTAGTATATATATATTTTTCACTACTACACGACTATCTCGGTTACGGTTATCTCGCGGGGCAGGTAGTCCACGGATTTTCTGAATGCGTAAGGTGCATGAATGACACAACGTATCGCCAGCTAGATAGAGATCCCGGGTCTTCGAAAACCGTGTTCATGGGACATCGACGTCCCCCTCGCCGCCGACGATCAACCGCACTCTCCCCCACTCCACCGGTCGCCGCCGCCGACCACCGGCCCGCACCCTCCCCCACTCCACCGTCACCGACGACCCACCGCACCCTCCACTCCACCTTTTTCATATTCATAAATATTTTTAAATAACAAATCTGAACATATTTTTAAAAAAAATTATTACTGTTCTTATAAAAAATATTACTGTTATGATTTAAACAAGTTTGAACATATTTAAACACAAATAAATATCAAACAACATTTTAAATGCACTACTACACGACTATCTCGGTTATGGTTATCTCGCGGGGCAGGTAGTCTACGGATTTTCTGGATGCGTAGGGTGCATGGATGACACAACGTATCGCCAGTTAGATAGAGATCCCGGGTCTTCGAAAACTGTGTTCATGGGACATCGACGTCCCCCTCGCCGCCGACGATCAACCGCACCCTCCCCGCTCCACCGCTGCCGACGATCAACCGCACCCTCCCCCGCTCCACCGGCCGCCGCCGCCGACCCCCGGCCCGCACCCTCCCCCACTCCATCATCGCCGATGACCCACCGCACCCTCCACTCCACCTTTTTCATATTCATAAATATTTTCAAATAACAAATTTGAACATATTTTTTTTAAAAAATATTACTGTTTTTATAAAAAAATATTACTGTTATGATTTAAACAAGTTTGAACATATTTAAACACAAATAAATATCAAACAACATTTTAAATGCATAAAAATAAAAATTGGGGAGCCTGGGAATCGAACCCAGGACCTCCAGTGTGTGTGCTGCGTGCTGACTAGTCGAGCTAGTGGGCGGGTTCTGATGTAGATTGGGTTAGGTGGAATATAACCTGAGGGCTCGAACTGTAATAAAAAAACATTCTAATGGCACACCGCTGCTGGGTGCGCCATTAGTAAGCTTCCCCCCCACTCCACCCATTCCCCTCCCTCCCTTCCTCCCCACTCGACCTAATTTGCCCCCTCCGCCCCAACCGTACGCTGCCGCCACGCCTGCACGCCCCCTCCGTCCCCTGCCGCCGCCGCCCCGACCCCCGCCCACGCGCCCCCACGCCCCCCACCACTTTAGCTCCCCCGCGCCCGCCCCCGCGCCCCCACCACTGCAACTCCCCCGCGCCACCGCCCCCACGCCCCCAAGCCCCCACCACTGTAGCTCCCCCGCGCCGCCGCCCCCGCGCCCCGAGCCGGTGGAGGAGGACCAGGAGGAGGACGAGGAGAAGGAGAAGACGACGACCGCCAGCTCAGCCAGGCCACGCGATGTCGCCGTCCGCGCGTTGCTCTGCCCTACCTCAGCTCAGCCAGGCCAGCGTCGTGTACTCCCTCGACTGCAGGTGAGCCCCTCCCCTCCACTTCCTTCTTCTTGTTCTTCCTCTTTCCCTCAACCTCTGCTCCGAGTCTCGACCACTTTGCAGGGCCCGTCCATCTCCGGCGAGCTCACCACACCGCGCGAGCTCAACGACCGCTGTGCAGGGCACCACCACGCAGGTGACAGTTAGGTACAATTACAGAAAATGGCTTGTAAATAGGGTTAGGGTTTGGGAGTGGAGACCATGGCCATGGCTTGTAAATTGTTGTTGATTCTCAAGTAAATTTTTCTGTTAGGTATAGTTAGGTACAGTTACAGAAAAATTGACACGGAAAGGTTGTGTCATGCATCACAGGATTTGTAGGAGTTCTTGGAGCCACAAAAATAACTTTAGAACCCAGAGAGGCCTCAGACCAGCATCATAGGCAATAAGATCAGGCAACATCTGTTCTTATTAGTTTAATAGAAGAGAGAGGGATAGAAAATAGACAAGAAAGCAGAATATAGCCAAGACAAGTAGCCTCTATTCTTAAGCAGAGTATAAGGATAGCATAGAAGAAATAGACAGGGTAGCACCCAACTGAACATCTGCTTCTGCAGAACACTGCACTCCACTTACACATGGTATTTTTATGCAAATAGGACACCACACCCACAAGCACTTGGGCTAGTATCATTAGCAGTGCTACTGTAAGTATATATAACATCAGTAACATGTAACAACAAGTATAAGTAGCTATTACCCAAAGGTCAGCCAGACCAATGGGAATAGACAGAATTAAGTAACCAACTCCAGGAACTAGATTAGCATATTCAGTTAACTGAATCCAAACACCCTTTTTATCCATCAGTTTATGCTGTACTATAGTCAAGATGATCTGATTGTCTGTAGTTCTCATCTCACAGCCATTCTGAAGCACTCGAACCGCGATGTCTTGAAATATCCCACCAAAATTTGTTTAAAAAAATGTTTGTTTGCACCTCATCTACTGCTTGCTTCATATTAAGCCTGAAACATCACACCTGCTTAGCATATGATGGGGTCCAAAATCTGTATAACAGTTTAATTTTTTTGCATGGAAAGGTTCACCCAAATTGCCATTAAGAGAAACCAGAGCTCGCTACAAAGTCTCGAATACTAATCTTTATAACTATGTGCTTTCTTTTCTATATTTTCTGATAGGTGGCACATATGTTTCTGATGCCATATTTGTTGGTTTTTTCTGGAGGGTGATGATGTCATGTCTCTACAGTAGATTAAAATAAATGGAAGTTTAAAAATATGAGAGAAGTCGTCTTGACTAATTACATGTTTATGTAAAAAAGAATAGCAGGGATATTTTACAACTCCTGTGTGTGTAGTTTCTTGTTTTTACTGTAGTTGTGGCTGCTTTCTTCTTGTATCATAAAAATATCCCTGTTGCTGTATTTGTGATGATGTTGTACTTGTGATGATGCTACTTGTGATCTTCTGAAATGACCCATTGGCGACTTCATTACGCGGGGATAATGATTTTGCAGGTACCCCGAGAGGCCCTTGAGTTTGCCGGAATGTCGATTAACTTCCATTCCGGCAAATTCGGGTACTCCATATGTCCTATTTTCAGCAAAGGCCATGCTGAAATTTTCCGTGAATTTTAGCATGACTTTGCTAAAAATAGGACATATGGGGTACTTGCGACTAATGCCTGTTATCATGCATGTTGTATGATCTGTTGTAAGGGTACTAATTGGTCTCTTGTGCTGCTTATCAGAGATGGCGGGAAGCAGCCACCACCGCTCTGCGACACCGCAGTATGAGTTGGATGCTTCCGAGTTCTTCACTATCATACTTGGGACTTCAATATCATCCATGACGCGGGTATATAAAATGAGAGATCTCCCCTTCACCCATCTCATTATGATATCTGTTGTTTGCTACATCACTCATTGTCCCAAACTGCAGAGGCTGCTTGACATTTTTATGAACATCCTGATGGGTGAAGATCCGCCAAATAATGTGAAGCTGCGACAGGCCGACAACGGGTTTCGCAGGCAGTGGGATGTGGAGTTGGTGATCAAGGAGGGCCACATGTACTTGTCTCGTGGGTGGGAGAAGTTCTACCGTGCCTACGACCTGCGGCTGGGGTACTTCCTTCTCTTAAGGTACGAGGACGACGCCACCATGCTCATCGTGAAGGTGTTCAACGCGACTATGTGTCGCATGCGCTACGCTGACAATGATGATGCCGGTACGTTCTGCCTCTTCTTATTCCTCTACATTTGGCTTTGTCTCACATCGATTGTTAACAGCCATTGTTGCATTTGGACAGGTAATGGGAGCAGCAGCAGCGACACTGGCTACAGCCAAAGCAGCAACGACTATGGCTGTAGCGAAAGCAGCAGCGATTCTGGCTGTAGCGAAAGCAGCAGCGATTCTGGCAGCAACATAGACAACAAGAAGGATGATCCGGACGGGAGTGCGGGAGAAGAGGAGCAGAGTGGGGATGAGGAGCTGCAGGATGACGATGGGCATCAGGCTGAGGATGACCTAGCGCTGGTGGTGGCTGACCAAGGGCAAGAGATGGTGGTGGCTGACCATGGGCAAGAGATGGTGGTGGCTGACCATGGGCAAGAGATGGAGGTGGCTGAGGATGACCTAGCGATGGTCGTGCCTGAAGGTGGCCTCGCCATGGTGGTGGTGCCTGACAATGACCACGCACCGGTGGTGGCGCCGGCGATCCCACAGCTGGGCGACATGACCACGCCAATTGAGGTAGAAGACTACATCCCACTGCCTCCATCGCCTCGCCGCTATTGGCGCATCAGGCTAAGGAAGGAGAAGGAGAAGAACAATGCATGAGAACTGAACTTTGTCAGGTATGTCAGATATGTATATACTTAGTTACCTACGTTATCTCTAATATGCTTAGTTTCCTATAGGTTAGCTTCATTTTACCTAAGTTGGCTCTAATATGCTAACTTAGAGCTTATATGCTTAGTTTCCTATAGGTTAGCTCCAAAATAACTTATGTTAGCACAAAATGATCAAGTTTACATAATAAGCTTATAGTCATTTTCTTATTCTTCTTCTTTTCCAAAATGACATAGGTTAGCTTCATTTTACCTAAGTTGGCTCTAATATACTAACATAGAGCTTATATGCTTAGTTTCCTATAGGTTAGCTCAAAAATAACTTATGTTAGAACAAAATGATCAAGTTTACATAATGAGCTTATAGTCTTCTTCTTATTCTTCTTCTTTTCCAAAATTCTTCTTATTCTTCTTCTAGTGTTCTTCTTCTTCTAATATTCTTCTAGTCTTCTTCTTTTTCTTCTTCTAACTTCTTGTTTATCATTTTGCAGATTTGATTTAATTCACGGAAGCTTGCATGGATGGAGTGCTTCTTTTCCATTTGTGTTTTTATTTTGTATCAATGTGAAACTTTTGTGAATTGATGGATAACGGTGTTGGATGAACAATGTAACTTTTGTAATATGTAACGATGGAACTATGTGTTGGCTATGTATGTATATATGATGGAACTTGTGTGTTGGCTATGTATGTATATATGATGGAACTTGTGTGTTGGCTATGATTGTTATATGGATGCTTGTTGTATATATATGTGTTGGATATCTCATAGGTGAAATAGTGACCTGAGATTAAGAAAAAAAATTTAAAAAATTGTTACTAATGGCGCACTACCATGTGGTGCGCCATTAGTATAGCAGACACTAGTGGCGCACCGTGGGCAAAACTAATGGCGCACTGCCTGGTGCGCCATTAGCATACCAGATACTAATGGCGCACCAGTGGTGCGCCATTAGTAAAAAAGTCTAGTGGCGTGATACTAATGGCGCACCGGTGGTGCGCCATTACTAGGCAAAACCGGTGTGCCATTAGTAGGCCTTTTCCTAGTAGTGGAAGGTCAGCCACTTAACAGTATCATGTAATTGAGTTATTAGTAATAAGACTCTTTCCATTTAGGTAGAAATTCAAAATACAAATTGGTACCTGAATTTAGTTAACTTTCCAACTTCGGTAACAAAGATGACCATACATTTTATTGAAGTATAAATATACATAAGTATGTTTTTACACATGTAACTTCACTAACAATGTGCCCTAAATATAGTATTATCACAGAGATGATCTCAGTACTAAAAATTAAAACGTGGTGTCAGCTCACTGGAGTTAGAGCGTATGGGGGCGCGACCACAAGCCATGCTTCTAGTCTCGACGTAGGCACCACGCCATTTCCTTGCACAATGTTGTCTTTATACTAGTTGTTTCTGCCTTCTTACCATCACACCTCCATCTCAAACCAAGGAAATAGGCGAGGCTTATAGGATAGGACCTATCAGAAACTGCATGGCGTGACAACTATGCGCAAAATAGAGGTGCCCTCAGTATTGAAAAGTTCCCCATGTGAAAGTGCAACTATCCCTAGGTGGTTTTGGTAATTCCTAACAACATATAGCTCATTGAGCTAACATTATTCCAAGATTAATATTTCAGGAAAATCTCAATGAATGGCATGGCATGGATGAGGAAAGTGGACCCCTCAAAATACTAATGACAAAAAGATTGGCTCAAGCTCAAAGCTCACGACTCTACATTTTATATTTTAGTGATCCAAGATAACATTGAGTCTGTAGGAAAAGCCAATACTATCAAGGAGGGATGAGGTTCTTGCTTCATAGTGCTTAGTGATATGCTCCAAAACCCTCAAATACCTTCCCACATCCACATATGACCTAAACCAAAAGTCAAACTCGGCCCCACCGATTCTTTCTATCCGGCGCCATCGAGTTCAGATGTCATAGCCACTTCCACAAACCCTAGGCAAATCAGTCTCACCGATAGGGATCTCTGTCACATCGAGATGGGGTTGTAATCTCTCTGTTTCCCTTCGTAACGTTTCGGTCCTACCGAGATGAGCGATCGGTCCCACCGAGATTGCAATGTAAACTCTCTGTTTCCCTTTTGTAACATTTCGGTCCCACCGAAATGAGCAAATCGGTCCTATCGAGTTTACCTGACCAACTCTCTGGTTAGCTTATTACCAAAATCAGTCCCACCGAGTTTGTGTAATAGGTAACCCGAGATTACGTTATGCCCTAACCCTAACCATATCGGTCCTACCGAGTTGCATCTCAGTCCCACCGAAAATCCTAACGGTCACTAGGTTTGCTAAATCGGTCCGACCGAGTTTCTCAATTCGGTCTCACCGAGATTGGTAAATTGTGTGTAACGGTTAGTTTTTGTGTGGAGGCTATATATACCCCTCCACCCACTCTTCATTTGTGGAGAGAGCCATCAGAACATACCTACACTTCCGATACACATTTTCTGAGAGATAACCACCTACTCATGTGTTGAGGCCAAGATATTCCATTCCCACCATATGAATCTTGATCTCTAGCCTTCCCCAAGTTGCTTTCCACTCAAATCTTCTTTCCACCAAATCCATATCCTGTGAGAGAGAGTTGAGTGTTGGGGAGACTATCATTTGAAGCACAAGAGTAAGGCGTTCATCATCAACACATCATTTGTTACTTCTTGGAGAGTGGTGTCTCCTAGATTGGCTAGGTGTCACTTGGGAGCCTCCGACAAGATTGTGGAGTTTAACCAAGGAGTTTGTAAGGGCAAGGAGACCACTTCGTGAAGATCTATCGCTAGTGAGGCAAGTCCTTCGTGGGCGATGGCCATGATGGGATAGACAAGGTTGCTTCTTCGTGGACCCTTCGTGGGTGGAGCCCTCCATGGACTCGCGCAACCGTTACCCTTCGTGGGTTGAAGTCTCCATCAATGTGGATGTACGATAGCACCACCTATCGAAACCACGACAAAAACATCCATGTCTCCAATTGTGTTTGAATTCTCCAAAACCTTCCCTTTACGTTCTTGCAAGTTGCATGCTTTACTTTCCGCTGCTCATAGACCCTTTGCATGCTTGCTTGAATCGTGTTAAGATTGCTTGACTTGTGCTAAGATAGCTAAAATCTACCAAAGACTAAAATTGGGAAAAGGATAGATTTTTAATTGGTCAAGTAGTCTAATGACCCCCCCTCTAGACATACTTTCGATCCTACGAATCTTGTGGATCGAGACTATAGAAAGATGCATCAAGGCTATAGATTTCAACATCACGTACTGGTATTGTGGAGACTAGGAAAGGTTAAGTTTTTTAACTCCTCGTAGTAGCATACAAGTTGTGCGGTTTGTATGGAAAGAGAGCCCAGAGAAGTGAAGTCACATGTTTTAAGGACTTGGGCCATGATACGCCTCCAACGTATCTATAAGTTTTGATTGTTCCATGCTATTATATTATCTGTTTCAGATGTTTTCTATGCACTTATATTCTATTTTATATTATTTTTGGGACTAACCTATTAACCTAGAGTCCAGTGTCAGTTCCTATTTTTTCCTTATTTTTGAGTTTCGCAGAAAAGAAATACCAAATGGAGTCCAAACAGAATAAAACCTTCGCGATGATTTTTCTTGGACCAGGAGACAACGCGGAGACTTGGAGATGAAGTCAGAGGAGCCACGAGGCGTCCACTAGGACGGAGGGCGCGCCCAGGGTGATAGGGCGCACCTCCCACCCTTATGGGCCCCTCATGCACTTCCTGACCTAATTCTTTAGCCTATATATACCCATATATCCCCAAACCAACAGAGGCATCCACGAAAACACTTTTCCACCGCCACAACCTTCTATACCTGTGAGATACCATCTAGGGGCCTATTCCGACGTCTTGCCGGAGGGGTATTCCATCACGGAGGGCTTCTACATCAAATCTATTGCCCTTCCGGTGAAGCGTGAGTAGTTTACCACAAACCTACAAGTCCATAGCTAGTAGCTAGATGGCCTCTTCTCTCTCTTTGATTCTCAATACCATGTTCTCATCGATGTTCTTGGGGATTTATTGGATGTAATACTTTTTTGCGGTGTGTTGGCCAAGATCCGATGAATTGAGATTTATGATCAGCTTATCTATGAATATTATTTGAATCTTCTCTGAATTCTTTTATGCATGATTTGATATCTTTGTAATTCTCTTCGAACTATCGGTTTGGTTTGGCCAACTAGATTGGTTTTTCTTGCAATGGGAGAAGTGCTTAGCTTTGTGTTCAATCTTGCGGTGTCCTTTCCCAGTGACAGTAGGGGCAGCAAGGCACGTATTATATTGTTGCCGTCAAGGATAAAAATTCCTCTACATCATGTCATCTTGCTTAATGCGTTACTCCGTTCTATATGAACTTAGTACTCTAGATGCATACTGGATAGCGGTCGATGTGTGGAGTAATAGTAGTAGATGCAGAATCGTTTCGGTCTACTTGACATGGACGTGATGCCTCTATTCATGATCATTGCCTTAGATATCGTTATAACTTTGCGCTTTTCTATCAATTGCTCGACAGTAATTTGTTCACCCACCATATTATTGTCTATCTTGAGAGAAGCCTCCAGTGAAACCTATGGCCGCCGGGTATATTTTCCAACATACAAGTTCTATTTTCCATCATTTAATTTTCCAATCTACAATATTAGTTTCCGATTTACTATTTTGCAATCTTTTACTTTCCGATCTATAAACCAAAAATATTTACTTTACCATTTATCTATCTCTATCGGATCTCACTTTTGTATGTAACCAAGAAGGGATTGACAACCTCTTTATCGCGTCGGCTGCAAGTTGTTTGATTGTTTGTGTAGGTATTCAGTGACTTGTGTGTTGTCTCCTACTGGATTGGTACCTTGGTTCTCAAACTGAGGGAATTACTTATCTCTACTTCACTGCATGACCCTTTCCTCTTCAAGAGAAAAACCAACGCAAGCTCAAGAAGTAGCAGGAAGAATTTCTGGCGTTGTTGCCAGGGATATCTATGCCAAGTCAAGCCATACCAAGTACCCATCATAAACTCTCATCTCTTGCCTTACATTATTCGCCATTCGCGTCTCGTTTTCCTCTCCCCCACTTCTAAAATGATTTTCAAAAAGATTTGCCTTTTCTTCGCCCCTCTTCCGTTCGTCTTCTTCGCTTGCTTTTTGTGTGCTCATGTGTTGGATTGCTTGCTTTGTCACGATGGCTTAAGAGAATACCAAATTGTGTGACTTTTCTAACACCAATAACAATGATTTTATCAGTACTCTGATTGCTCCCGCTACTAATGCGGAATCTTGTGAAATTAGTGCCGCTTTGCCGAATCTTGTTACGAAAGATCAATTTTCCGGCCTTTCTAGTGAAGATGTGCATCCCATCTAAACAATTTCATTGATTTGTGTGATATGCAAAAGAAAAAAGATGTGGATAATGATATTGTTAAGTTGAAGCTATTTCCGTTCTCACTTCGAGGTCATGCTAAAACTTGGTTTTCATCTTTCCCTAAAAATAGTATTGGTTCGTAGAATAAGTGTAAAGATGCCTTTATTTTCAAGTATTTTCCTACCGCTAAGATCATCTCCCTTAGGAACGATATTATGAATTTTAAGCAACTTAATCATGAACATGTTGCACAATCTCAGGACATGATGAAATTGATGATACGAAATTGCCCTACTCATGGTTTCAATTTGTGGATGATTATACAACAAAATTATGCTGGATTGAATTTTGCTTCTAGAAATCTTTAGATTCGGTCGCGGGAGGTACTTATGGAAATTAATTTAGGAGAAGCTACTACAATCCTAGATAATATTATGGTTAATTATTCTCAATAGCATACCAAAAGATCTTCCACTAGTAAAAAGGTGCATGCGATTGAAGAGATTAATGATTTGAGTGGAAAGATGGATGAGCTCATGAAATTATTTGCTAGCAAGAGTGCTTCTATTGATCCGAATGATATTCCTTTGTCTACTCTAATTGAAAATAGTAATGAATCTATGGATGTGAATTTTGTTGGTAGGAAGAATTTTGGTAATAACGCAAATAGACTAATTTTAATACTAGGCCGTTACCTAGTAATGCCTCTGATAATTATGGTAAATTCTATAAAAATGCTTATGGAAATTATAATAATATGCCCTCTGATTTTGAGAATAGTGTGAAAGAATTTATGAGTTCGCAAAAGAATTTCAATGCTTTGATTAAAGAAAAATTGCTTAAGATTAATGATTTGGCTAGGAACGTGGATAGAATTTCTCTTGGTATTGATTCTTTGAAACATAGATCTATTCCACCCCAGCATGATATCAATGAGTCTCTCAAAGGTATGAGAATTTTCATTGATGAGTGCAAAGGAAAAACCGCAAAGATGCGTGCTAAAAAAGATTGGTTTGTAAAAACATGTTCTTCTAGTTTCCGTGAAAATAATGATGAATATCATAAAGTGATGGATGTGACTTCTATTGAATCTTTGTTTTCCAATATAATTCTTGATAAAGATGGCACTGGAGATGAGTCAACTTTAGAGAAAAGGCGTCCCAATGATTCGGAGTTTTTAGATCTTGGTACAAAATTTGATAAAAGTGGGATTGGAGAGGTCAAAACTTTAGGTAGCAATGAACCCACTCTTTTGGATTTCAAGGAATTTAATTATGATAATCGTTCCTTAATAGATTGTATTTCCTTGTTGCAATGCATGTTGAATTCTCCTCATGCTTATAATCAAAACAAAGCTTTTACGAAACATATCATTGATGCTTGATACGTCTCCAACGTATCTATAATTTTTTATTGTTCCATACTGTTATATTATCAATCTTGGATGTTTTATAATCGCTTTATAGTCATTTTATATTATCTTTTGGTACTAACCTATTGACATAGTGCCAAATGCCAGTTGCTGTTTTCTGCATGTTTTTTACATCGCAGGAAATCAATACCAATCGGAGTCCAAACGCAGCGAAACTTTTTGGAGTTTTTTTGGACCAGAAGAAATCCAGTGGGCCAGAGAAGCACCTGGGGGTGCTCTGAGGGGAGAACAACCCACCAGGGCGCGCCTGGGGGGCCAGGCATGCCCAGGTGGGTTGTGCCCACCTCGGGTGCCCCCTGAACCGCCTCTTTTCTTTATAAATACCCCAATATTCCAAAAACCCTAGGGGAGTCAACAAAAATAAATTTCATCCGCCGTAGAGTCCAGAACCACCAGATCCAATGTAGATACCATCATAGAGGGGTTCACCACTTCCATTGGTGCCTCTCCGACGATGTGTGAGTAGTTCTTTGTAGACCTACGGGTCCGTAGTTAGTAGCTAGATGACTTCCTCTCTCTGTTTTGATTATCAATACAATGGTCTCTTGGTGATCCATATGATGTAACTCTTTTTGCGGAGTGTTTGTTGGGATCGGCTGAACTTTGAGTTTATGGTCAGATCTATCTTTTTATCCATGAAAGTTATTTGAGTTTCTTTGATCTCTTATATGCATGATTGCTTATAGCATCGTATTTCTTCTCCGATATTTGGGTTTTGTTTGGCTAACTTGATCTATTTATCTTGCAATGGGAAGAGGTGCTTTGTACTGGGTTCGATCTTACGGTGCTTGATCCCAGTGACAGAAGGCGAACCAACACGTATTTATCGTTGCTACTACGGATAAAACGATGGGGTCTATTTCTACATAAATAGATCTTGTCTACATCATGTCATCGTTCTTATTGCATTACTCCATTTCCCCACACTAGATGCATGCTAGATAGCGGTCGATGTGTGGAGTAATAGTAGTAGATGCAGGCAAGAGTCAGTCTACTAATATTGGACATGATGCCTATATAATGATCATTGCCTGGATATCGTCATGATTATTTGAAGTTCTATCAATTGCCCAACAGTAATTAGTTTACCCACCATTTGCTATTTTTCTCGAGAGAAGCCACTAGTTGCAATTGATTTTCCTTTGCTTTTATTTTGAGATCTATTAAACCAAAAATACAGAAATACCTTATTGCAATTGATTTTCTTTGGCATCCGTTTGCCTATCAATATTTACTACTCTCTCACATCCGTTTGCCTATCTCAGGCGCCGCTACCCGAAAGGGATTGACAACTCCTTTTACACGCCGGGTTGCGAGTATTTGTTATTTGTGTGCAGGTGTTGTTTACGTTGTGTTGCTTGGTTCTCCTGCTGGTTCGATCACCTTGGTTTCATCACTGAGGCAAATACCTACCGCTGTTGTGCTGCATCATCCCTTCCTCTTTGGGGAAATACCGACATAGCTTCAAGCCGCCATCAAAAGGAATTTCTGGCGCCGCTGCCGGGGAGGATCTTCAACATATACCAGGTTCCTAATCACAAATCTCATCTTCTCACAATTTAAATTATTTTCCATTTGCCTCTCGTTTTCCTCTCCCCCACTTAACAAAAATTTGTTGTTTTATTCGCGTTCCTTTTCGTTCGCCGTTTTCTTGCCAGATCTGTTTTTGAGTGCAATCTTGTTTCATGGTCACAGTGACTAATGAGAACACAAAGTTTTGTGATTTCTCAAGTACCAACAACAATGATTTTATTGGCACTCCGATTGCTCCACCCGCCACTAGTGCAGAGTCTTGTGATATTAATACTACTTTGCTGAATCTTATTATCAAAGATCAATTTTCTGGTACTCCTAATGAGGATGTCGCGTCCCATCTTAATACCTTCGTGGAATTGTGCGATATGAAAAAGATAAATATGTGGACAATGATGTTGTGACGATGAAATTATTTCCATTTTCTTTGCGTGATTCTGCAAAAATTTGGTTATCTTCTTTGCCTCACAATAGTATCGATTCTTCGAATAACTGCAAAAATGCTTTTATCACTAAGTATTTTTCGCCGCAAAAATTATATCCCTTAGAACCCAGATCAAGAATTTCAAGCAACTTGAACACAATCTTGGGAAAGGATGAAAATAATGCTACGGAATTGCCCCACTCATGGATTAAATCTTTCGATGATCATACACATTTTTTTACATGGGATTGAATTTTGTTTCTCGTAAACTTTTAGATTCCGCCATGGGTGGTACTTTTATGGAAATTATTTTGGGTGAAGATACCAAATTGCTTGATAATATTTTGGAAAATTATTCACAATGTCATACCGAAAGAGCTCCTACTAGTAAAAAAGTTAATTCGGTTGAAGAAATTTCTTCTTTGAGTGAAAAAGTTGATGCTCTTATGAAATTTTTTGCTAGTAAAAGTGCTTCTATTGATTTCAATGATATGCCTTTGTCTACTTTGATTGAGAAAAATAGTGATGCCATAGATGTGAATTTTATCTCATGAAATAATTTCAACAACAATGCTTATAGAGGTAATTTTAATCCTAGGCTTTTTCCTAGTAATGTATGTAATAATTATGGTAATTCCTATGGAAATCAATCTTACAATAATAATAGGAATACCTCTGATCTTGAGAATAATATTAAATAATTTATCATCACGCAAAAAGCTTTCAACACTACTATAAAGGAAAAGTTGAATAAGATTGATGATTTGTCTAGAAGTGTTGATAGAATTTCTCATGATGTAGAAAATCTAAAGATAAAAATTTTTGTTCCTGAAGTTAAGGAATCAATTAAAGCTCTTTATGTTTCTATGGATGAAAGTAACAAAAGAACCACTATGCCTAGAGCTGGAAGATAATTTTTAGAAAAAGTGTTTTCTAGTGATTGCTTTCATAAAAATGATGTAGATATTAAAATGATTGGTGTTTATTCTATTGATTCCTTGTTTAGTAAAATTAAGATTGACGAAAAAGGGACTTGAGAAGAGTCAACTTTAGTTAGAAGGTGTCCTGATAATTCAGAGGGTGAAAATCTTGTTGAGAAAATTCATAGAAGTGGGTTTGAAGAGGTCAAGACTTTAACTAGTGATGTGCCCACGCTTTTGGATTAAAAAGACTTTAATTATGATAGTTTCTCTTTGATTGATTGTATTTCTTTGTTGCAATCGATGACAAATTCATCCCATGCTTATGAACAAAATAAAGCTTTTACTAAACATATTGTTAATGCTATGATGAAAGCTTTTGAAGAGCAGTTGGAATTAGAAGTTTCAATTCCAAGAAAATTACATGAAGAATTTGAACCTGCTATCAAAGTCAAAATTAAAAATTATGAGTGTTTTGCTTTATGTGACTTGGGTGCTAGTGTTTGTACAATTCGAAAATCTTTATGTGAGGTGATTGGTCTTACCGATATTGAAGAATGCTCTTTAAATTTGGACTTGGCTTATTCTACTATTCAAAAGCCTATGGGAAGAATTAATGATATTCTTGTTCTTGCAAATAGGAATTATGTGCCCACAGATTTATTGTTCTTGCTATTGATTGTAATCCGTCTTGTCCAATTATTCTTGGTAGACCGTTTTTACGCATTATCGGTGCCGTGATTGATATGAAAGAACGCAATATTAAGTTTCAATTTCCACTAAGGAAGGGAATGGAACACTTCCCAAGAACAAGAATTAGGCCTCCATATGAATCATTCATGAGGGCATCTTATGGATCTCGAACCAAAGATGAAAAAACATAGATCCTTGCTTTATGCCTAGCAAAGGGCGTAAAATGATAACGCTTGTTGGGAGGCAACCCCATGAATAAATTTTATTTTTTCTTTTTGCTTTATGTTCTTGAGTGTTCGCACAATTATGCTACTGTTATGATTGTGTTTTTGCGTTTTAGTTAGTGTTTGTGTCAAGCAAAGCCTTTATGATCTTCTTGGGTGATAGTTGTTTGATCTTGCTGAAAAACAGAATATTTTGCGCTTAGAAAAAAAATTCTTAAAAATCACAGGAGTATGATAAAATACTAATTCTTTTTTAAGAATTTTTGGAGTTATAGAAGTTTTCGAAATATCCAGATTCCTACAGATTGATCTGTTTTTGACAGATTCTGTTTTCTTTGTATTGTGTGCTTGCTATGGTTTTCTTTTACAAGTTTTCACCATAGAAAAGTTGGAATACAGTAGATATAATGCAAGAATAAAATATGAATTGGTTTGATAAAGTACTTATAGTAGTGATTTGCTTTCTTATACTAATGGATCTCACGAAGGTTTTGATGGAGTTTTGTGTGACTGAAGTTTTCAAGTTTTGGGTTATCTTACGACGGATGAAGTAATAAGGAGTAAGAAGAGCCTAAGCTTGGGGATGCCCATGGAACCCCAAGTTATTTTCCAAACAGAAGCAAACGACTAAGACTGGGGATGCCCCGATTGGCATCCCCTCTTTGTTCTAATGACCATCGGTATTTTACTCAAAGCTATATTTTTATTCATCACATACTATGAGTTTTGCTTGGAGCGTCTTCTATGATATGAGTCTTTGCTTGTTTTGTTTTGAATTTTATGTCTTGAGTCCTTTCTGGACACACCTATTTGAGAGAGCCAAAATTATGCCATGACTTGTTAGAATTGCTTTCTATGCTTCACTTAAACTAGTGGGTCTACCCACGCATTTGTGCAGCTAGATTTTCATTTATGACTTATGTATTATGCAACCATTTGTTCGCGTATGAGTATTTTTTTCTATGTGGTATAACTAACATAATATATCATTAAAAGTTGATTAGTTGTGTGCCACAAAAATTTGGTTCAAACATAATGGGCCTTACATTATTTGATAGGAATTACAGATTTTAAATTTAAATAGGATATTTTGGAAATAACAACACATTTATAGGTAATGATCTAAAAACCTTGTATATATTCTCTTTTTTCTGGTAATTTTTTTGCGGTACAAAAAAACTTGTACTCTCAACCCACCAGGATCAACAGTAAATTGATAAAAGGTGCCTTTTCAGGTTATGATTTGGTTGGATGATCTTTCGCATGTACATGATGTTTCCCTGTGTTGCGGCTAGCAAATTTTGTTTTGTTTGCAATATGTTGGTATTTCCTATTTTGCTCGGTTCCACTGTCTTCCTATTACGCGATGTCTTTGTGGAGGCCAATATAAATCTGATGCAAAAAGAAATATTGACATATGGCTCATGAAAAATATTGCCTTCCTATCTATTGATGGTCCTTGTAGTGGCTGTAGGTGCCTTGTGTATGCAAACAAACATGTCTAATATTCTGCTTGCGTGTCTAGATGCTATGAGTTAGCCTAGCACAGCAATTTGCTTTATTCTCTCATCTATATAAGTTTACTCATTTCTACATGATCATTTTTTGCATGAATGCTGACAAACTCATTTCTATGCGATTAATCATATACCAAAATTTTCCATCTTTTAATCTCATTGTTATAATTAGAATCAGTGGATTTTGGAATTCACGATTTTTTTGATGAATAGATCTATGCATCAGTTGATACATTTTTTTGTAGCGACCAGACCTCAAACAGTCTGATCTCTGTGCTCCGGTGTCATCCCTGGATCGGTAATGCTGACACCACACAGTACTCGGAGGATTTATAGTAGAGTAGCAATCACACAGTTATTACATCGAGTGTCTCAAAAGAGAACTTATTACAATAAATATGGCTTAAGGCCATCTAATAACGATAACAGCGGAAGGCTTGGAAGATAGGTGAGTCCATCAACTCCAACGGCATCACTGAGTATAGAACCACGACCTAAAACTCCGTAATCGTCGTCTGAAAAGTCTGCAACATTAACGTTGCAGCCCGAAAACGGGTCAACACATGGCATATGCTGGCAAGGTAACACATAGAGAGTAATGGAATGAAACAGCTATACTATATGCATATTTGGCTGGTGGAAAGCTCTATGGTTACAGTTTTGCATAAAGCCAATTTTTCCCTATGGCAAAGGAATAAATTTATTTAACTATCATGGTGGTTGTTAAACATTGAGAATGGTTGACAGCATTCTGAATCCCAATTAAGCATCATCATTAAACATAACCCAACAAAATTAATTTAGAGTAACATGTTGAGATTCACATGAAAATCCAAGTACTAGATACTCAAGATGTCCATAACCGGGGAAACGGCTAACCATGATTAGTTTATTACACTCTGGAGAGGTTTGCGCACTTTTCCCCACAAGACTCGATCGCCTCCGTTTGGTTTCTCGCACTACATGGTGTTTGAGAAGACGGATGACCGAGATATAGTCTTTCAGAAGCGCTAGCACCTTACGATCGGGTAGACCGTATCACCTACGTCCCCTACACCTGCTAGTCTACCACTGTAAGAGTTCGCACGACTTAGTCAACTATGCTAGAGCCCATAATAGCTTGTGGCTGCACACGGAAGTTTCTAGTATGAATAGTCTCATGATCCCTTTGAGCCTGGGTGGCGGTCCAAAAGAAAATAGGCAAGTCCTGGAATACCCAGGTGCCTCAATCCACCCAGATGTGTGTTTAAGTTGCCACCTTAGATAAACCATTAATTAACAATCTCACATCTGTCATGGATATCACTCACCCAATCCACGTCTACTAGCATAGCATGGCATAATAAGCAAACGTAGAAGTAACTCCCAAAGGTTTGATAATAAGAGGTAATAGGCACTACCTCATCTAGTTTCCATCCCACAATTTAATTAGATCCTAGTCATGCATTGTGTGAGGATTGATCTAATGCAATAAAACTGGGTAGTAGAAAAGGTATGATCAAAGTGTTACTTGCCTTGCTGATGATCCGCGAAACCTAACGAATCGAAGTAACAGGCGGCGCACTCCGGGTATTCTATCGCAGACAAACAAATAAGCAAACAATAAGCACTCATCTAATGCGCAGGTAAAACTCAAATAAGAGATCTAACCAGAAGGTTCAACTTTAGAACTCCGGTTGGCAAAAAGAATCAAATCGAACGAAGCAACGAAAGTCAAACGACGAAAGAAAACACTTCGTTCTAGTAACCTGGATCTAGGGCAAATTTTACAGTATCAAAAGCTTGTTTAAGTTGGTTAAACGAATAGAGGGTTTCGAGACAAAACTCTAGGCGCTTGAATCGCCTGATTCCGATAAACGAGCGAAAAGTTATACTAAAACGAAAATCGGATCAGGAATCGCGATTAGAAAAATCGCGGATTTAACCCGAGAAAAAGAAAAAAATGACGAACGCTCGCTAGAATGAACGAACGGACGAACACTCGCTATTTAAATGTCACGACCGGTTTTCCGGACATAAGTTTCCAGAAAATGGCCGTTGTGCTCATCAGCCCAGGATTACTGTTAGCTGATGAGGCACCAACTTGTTACAAAAATTCCAAGCAAAAGTACAAAATATGTAGTACAAGACCATTCTGGCCTATGAGTACAACAATTGGGTTTCTAGTGGTCGATGGCGGAAGCGGTTTGTGGATCATCAGTGTATGGGACTCCATTTCCCACGGGAACAGCTGACCAGGTTAACTCCTATCTTCGCGAGGCTGCTATCTCCGTTGCTTAGTTTCCGGGGCTGTCACCGCAACGCTCCTCTCCAGGCAGAAATCTGGCCAAGACAATAGCCAGGAACAAGCCAGTGAGTACTTTGAATGTACTCGCAAACATTATGAACACTGGGATAATATAATTGATAGTCATGAACTGAAATATTCTATGATCACATCGTCAGTCACAAATAAAATATCTTTTATGCATGCAAGCAGGTTATTTATATGCAACATGAATAAGCAATAATAGAGTGGGAATAAAATGCCGCAGTCGGGCGTCTGAGCGACACCACATAAAGGGCTTTTAAAAGAAATGCCACAGTCGGGCGTCTGAGCGACACCACATAAAGGGCTTTAAAAGAAATGCCACAGTCGGGCGTCTGAGCGACACCACATAAAGGGCTTCTAAAAGAAATGCCACAGTCGGGCATCTGAGCGACACCACATAAAGGGCTTTTAAAAGAAATGCCACAATCGGGCGTCTGAGCGACACCACATAAAGGGCTTTAAAATAAATAACCAGCATTGCCACAGTCGGGCGTCTGAGCGACACCACATAAAGGGCTTACAAAATAAATAATCACAATGAATATCCAGGAGGTAGAACCGTCCCAGGGATACTTAATAATACAAATAATGCAACAGGTTAGTCCATCACAAAATAATAATCATGGTCCTCACAAGTAACCAGTCGGTATCCAAGTTTGGTTTAACAATTTCACCTCCGAAGACCGACATTAAGACCAACACTTGACCCATCCCAGACTGTAATCCTTAACCATGGACACAGCTATTCGAATAGGTTTAATCTCTGCAGAGGGTGTACTCTTTACCCACGAGTAACAGATTCCTTTAGTCCATCGGGACTAATTCCGTCTACGGCCTTTTAGTTGAAAACACGCCTAACTTGCACACACCAGCTTAACTCATCGGTGTCTGGAATCACCCACGACACTTGTTAAGCAAAACTCTAAGTGGGGAGGCTACAACCTCGCGTAGCATGGGATCAAATTTATATCGCGCGCTCTAAGGGGTGGCCTCCCCTCTCGGTCCCAACCGGAAACACCCATGCCCCCGGACCAGGTGGCATGCCTACCGGCTACAACCGATATCTTCCACCATGGCCTCTCTGTACGGTGTGTGCTTGAAAGGGGTTGACGACTTACTGAACCATACCCTACCTACGGCAGGGACAAGTGGTAGTACATAGCAAGTATGGGGGTTACTGGAAACAAGACTCGGTCTACGGTCGACTCAGGAGGTTTATAAGTTCCCTGCATGACATGTATATCAAATATATTTCAACCGAAGAAATCACCACTCAATGTACCTTACCATGCCATACCGGACATAACCGTCCCGACGGGGACCGGCGACAAGCTCACGCCTACCCAAGGCCGAGGCTTTCCCGGATTCCTTTCCGGCATGCATGCAAGGCACATGAGGATGATTACCATCACAATTATATTCATTTCCAACAGCAAGGAAATCACTATATGCTTCCATGCAAATGATCATGTCACATGAAATAACAAGTCCTCTGAAATAAGGTGGTGTTATAAACATGTCAAATAACACACCAAAAACATTATGCCAGGATTCAGAATGCTTGCCTTTAATGGTGTGGAGAGGTGGGGGTGCTCTCCAAAATTTTTGAAAAGCTTCCTTCTCTCCCAAAAATCCTATTTCCAAAAATATGCAAATAACACATATTTCAAAAACAGTACAAAAAAGTTGTTTGGAAATTTTTTAAATAAATCTTAAAATAAACTAGACAATATTTGAGAGATGTAGGAAAAAGAATCAATTCATTTGGAGTTATATTTAAAAAGTTATAGACAGTCAAAGTTGTGGTCAAAATCTGTTATTTAAAATAAAACAGAAAAGAAAACGTTTCGGAGGGGAATACGCTTTCGGAGCAGGGAAAACGTACTGGGGGGAATACGCCTTCAATTAATCCCACGTGGACAGGCACGGGGTCGCTGACAGTGGGTCCAGAGGGCCCACTGGTCAGGTTTGACCAGTCTATCCCTCCTCTTTCTCTGCCCCGAGCGGAGACGGAACTCCGGCGATCGCCGCCGGCGATTGGCGGCTCCGTTCGAGAAACCGAAGCCATCCACGGGCTCAGGGGGTCGAGGCGGTCCCGCCGGTGGGAGTTACGGTCTCGGGGGTGGATGGGGTCGTCGACGGTGAGTCTCGCGGCGGAGGGAGCTTCGGGAGCAGAGTGTGATTGGAGCTACGGCGGTTCCCGATCAAAATCGAGTAGGGGGATGGGTTCACGGAGGGAAGGGGGAGTTCTTGGTGGAGAGAACGGAGAGTGGGAGGCCCTGGTGGTGCCGAATTGGCCGGGGCAGTGGCGGCGGCTGCAGTTGTCGGAGGTGGGGAAGAAGACCTCCCCCGGTTCGGGGCCTCCTTTTATACCTCGTCGAGGTCGGTTCCGCGGCGGTGGATGGGGATGCCGGCGAACCGCCTCTCTGTAGCTTGCAGGGCGACGTGGAGGTGACGAGAGCTAGCCGACGAGCGAGGAGATAAGTTCACGCTGTTCCCAGGGGCATGTGGCGAGCCGGGGTGGCTTTGGCGGCGCCGACCGTGGCAGAGGCACGCTGCGGACGCCGGTGTGCCGCCAAAAGCTTTGTCGGCGTCGCTGTAGGCTGCCAGGGCGGCTTGGCGCGTTGCTGTGAGGGGGATAGCGGGTGGCGTGGCTCTGCAGAGCGGGCCAAAGCCATGGGGGCCAGCGTGTCGGCTCGGGCGCGGGTCGTGCAATACGCGCGCTTTGGGCGCGTCCCGTGCACGCACTGAATTTGTTCGACGAAATGCTAAAGCATGCTAGAGGTCGCGGTTGAGGCTGGGGTTAACAGGTCTTGGTTTGGGCTTGCAAGGAGATCAGTGGACAAGCTGGTTTGGTCAGGGGATCAGGTTCACAGGGCAAACCAAAAATTCATGCCAAAACAGATCCTGCCCATAAGGTGTTTGGCAAAATGTCAAGGGCACTTAGGCAAGTCTTGGAGTGGCCAAAAACTCCAGATGGTGGTCTCTTTAGATGTACAAGAGGGTGGTGAGGTTAGTTTGTGAAAAGCACAAACTTGTTAGTGCAAGTTTTGCAGAACTTCAATTTTGGACAGGAAATAAATGACATGATTTCATGAACCAAAATTAATCCAATAGGTGCATGCTCCTGGATTTAGGGGTTTGGTAGGGCTGTCTACAAGTGGGAGAAAGCACAAGATCATTGGAGCAAAATTAAATAGGGTTGCAGTAGAAATCACAGGGCTGGACCAGAATGAAAATTAGGTTGATTCACTCAATTTTCTCAAAGAACAGCACTATGTTTTTGCATAAAGTTGAATCATATGTTATTACCAATATCCCATAATTTTGGTGGAGGCTAGAAAGAATTATTTAAAAGGGTTGTAGTGCAAATTGCACTCTAGACCAGAGAAGGAAAATTGAATGTAGAGCTCAAAATATTTAATGAATAAGATATATTTTTGCATAAAAGTGATTTAAAAACATCACATGACATCTCCAAATTTTTGTGGGAATTTTAAGTGAATCTATCAAATGGTTGTAGTTCAAATATGGCCATTTAACCTTGAAAAACCATTTTCAAGAAAGTAAAGATCAAGCAACTTAATTATTTAATTAGTTATATTAAATAAGGGAAAGTTTCTATTGAGAGATTAAATATGTCCAATGACATATTTGAAAAGCTTTCTCTTTGGGAAAAACTCATCATAACAGGGAAGGAAATGATTTAAAAATCAAAATGGAGCTCAGATATTCAAAGTTTTAATTCCTGGCAAAAATTTTAATTCATTAATACAAGGCCAAATTTTTGGGGTGTCACAACACTACCCCCCTTAAGAAAAATCTCGTCCTCGAGATTTGTTAAAAGCTGTGTTAAGAAAACATTACGCAATAAAGATGTGGCTATAGTGAGAGGGCAATAAGTGGTGAAAAACCACAGTGCGAATACTGGTGCTGCGTGGAAAAATCTACGGTTCGGGACAAAAACGTGGGATTCTTCGCTAGATATAAATTTAGAATAATTTCTAAATTTAAATATACGCTGGTCGTACCCGAGAGCACAGTGCTCTCTCTGGCTGACAGGTGGACCCGGGGTCCGCTGTCAGTCTCTTCTTCTTCCTCTGGTCCTCTCTTCTTCCTCTCTCCCGCGCGCTTTCTCCACCGGCGACGCCTAGCGCGTAGGGCATCTAGGCCGTACCGCGGTAGTGCGCGGCGTGCTAGCTGCCGGTGCAGCGTGCACTCACCTCGCGGGCCAGCGTGCTGTCGGCACTGCTCGCGGATTCGACTCCGAACACCGGCGATCGGCGACGAGCGGCGTTGGTGGACTTCGCCCACCGTACACCAAGCTCGAGCTATAAAATGGTCGAGGTGCCTCTCTCTTCTTCCTCACACCTGGCCTCACTTCTCCTCCTCCTTCGTTCTCCATTACTGCTTACAGAAGCTCGGGTGAGGTTCTAATGGCGGAGGCGATGCCGGACTGGTTTGTGATCCTGATATTTGGAGGGCTGGCGACACTACTGGGGCTCTCTGTGCTCCTGTGCGCGATGATCCTCGACGATCGTCGCGACGCTGCTGCTCGGGTGTTGGCTCTCCGCGGTGGTGGTGATCACGAGGAGTAGATGGGGTGTGCCGGGTGCTAACTGTTGTTAGGGAGTGATTAGCTGGATGTAACACCGTTGCAAAGTTTTGCAAACAGTGTATGTGTTCGAATGGTAATGGTTGTGAGTCTGCTGCGTGGTGCTGTGTGAAATTAAATAATCCACGTCGTGAGAAGGGGCAGATGTAGCAACTCAGGGAAAGGAAATCTCACTCCAGGATTTTGCGAGGGAAAAAACAGTTAATTTAAAGGAGCATAAACCACAACAAAAACTACGCACATTAGTAGAAGCCAATTTAATTGACTTGTCGTACAAACTCAGGGTATCACGCATAAGTCACACACATAAATAAATGTCGCAATAATGAACACTGCAGCGACGTCTAAAATGGAAACGGTAACTGGATGGGGTCCCTAGAAAACGTCTCTGGTACTGGAATACACTCCTCTTCTATCGGGGGAAGTGGATTGACCAGTCGATGTACGTGCCTCTCCTGGTCGGGACTTAGTGCTCTGCCGATGGCGATCTGGGGATTTAAATCTGCGAGGCTTTGAAGATAACCCATCACACGTTGGGATAAATGCTCTTGAGCGATGACGTACTGGACAAGGTTGGCCAGGACTGGGTCTCTCTCAATGCGTCCACCGAGAAAAGATGTCACTCCTCCGGGTGCTGCACGGCTCGGGAAGTAATAATACCCTCATTCGCTGGCATAGGGTACCGCGAATCGAAGGCGAGCAAGCGCTTCGTATGCAACAGCTTCTATGGCCATATGCGGGGTTGGCATAGATTTCCCCACGAAGGAGACCTCTGTTGGGTCTTGGTTTGAATTTAAGGGAGGGATGTGTACTGCTGCCCAATATCTCGAGGTGGAAGGGGTAATTCTTGATTTGAACAGCTCGTACTGGGGTGGCTGGGTAGCGCCCATGGTACTGCAGGTAAAATCCCGCAATATCTTGACAAAACTACCTGGGGTTGCATCTGGGGTTCTCAGATAAATGCTAGGGCTCGGCATGGCAAGGAAATGGTTGTGAGGGTGGTGCCCAAGGTGAGAGATGCTTGGCAAGGTCACGCGGTGGCCTTTTTATAGCACCGGAGCTGGGTCATTTTTACCGTGGTGAATGGTAAAGAAAATTTTCAGCTCTGTTCCAAGGGTCGGGGTCAAGCCACAGATTCACACGTCTCACTATAGTGATGTGTTACTGTGGGGTTGATGGGGTGATTTTTTGGTAACTGTGCCTGGGATAGAAATCTTTTACTGCATACTGGCGCATCCAGGCAAGGCCACTATTAAAATAGAGGCACGACAACAGGCAGCATTTAAATACGAGGCCACACGATTACAAAGCGAGGGTACACTGGGACTCGATACAACTCGGGTGACTTAGTCTACCTCGTTTATATCCAAGTGGGTGTGCCTTGAGGTTCCTCCACGGGTCTCGTCGTCGGAATTAGCTGGAGTGGGTTGAGGGGCTGCAGGCTCGGGGTAGCGATGAGGACCATCTTGGGGATTGTTGGCCACAATCCCGTTGGAGTGTGCTCCCAATATGCGACGAAGCACCTCTGGGGTTATCGCAGCACCTTGGCCTATGGCTGGGACAGATCTCAGGGACTCGATCGGGTGTCCAAACAGCACGACTCGGTTGTCGGCGTTGGGCTCGTTCTCTTCTCTCGCCGGGGCTCGACGAACCAGCTCTCCACGAGCTGCGATTAAATCAATAGTGATTTGATCGCACAGTTCCTCTAGTGCACTTACATAGCGCACTAGGTGCAACAACGCAGGATCCGTCTCGTGATCTCTGTTGGCAACTTGGGGTGGCCTACCATACCCTTCACGTCTGGGGTAGTAGTGGAACGAGCGACAGTTAACTCTGGGCGACAAGTGCCGAAGATGAACTATAGCCTCTCGAGCAGCTAGTTGGATGGCTTGAAGCTCAAAGGAAGTTGTTCTTCCGGTGAACCTGTAGGGGCGCTCGGGCTCTAGACCCCTACCGTAGATGTGTACAGTGGCCCAGAATTGACGGCTCTCACCGCTCATGGGTCCTTGGTACACAACATATTCTGGGGGCTCTTCTAACGCATAGGCACGACGGGTGAGGTTTGCGAGTATGGTCACAAAGCCTCCAAGGTTGGTTGCTGTGGTCTCATTGTGCACGACAGGGCCAGGCATTGTGGCTCGATTTGGGGTAGAGGCTGTGCTGTGCTGTGTTGGGGCTAGCGTGCCCCTTTTTATAGGAAAAAGGGAACGGAGTCTTCCTTCACACGCTTGCGGGAAAGGACTATTTGGGGCCGGTCACTGGCGCATGAGTGACAAGTTAGGTTGATAGGTTGGGCACCGACTGCCAAAAGGTGTTGGGTCACTGTGTTGCTATCTTGGACGAGAAGCTTGGCTGGGGTTTGGTTATGGTTTGGTGGGTCGGTTTGCCTAAGTTTATAGACCCGGCTAAGATAGGCTTAGCCAATGGTCAGCTGGGCTCTGATACCTAGTCTGTCACGACCGGTTTTCCGGACATAAGTTTCTAGAAAATGGCCGTTGTGCTCATCAGCCCCAGGATTACTGTTAGCTGATGAGGCACCAACTTGTTACAGAAATTCCAAGCAAAAGTACAAAATATGTAGTACAAGACCATTCTGGCCTGTGAGTACAACAATTGGGTTTCTAGTGGTCGATGGCGGAAGCGGTTTGTGGATCATTAGTGTATGGGACTCCATTTCGCACGGGAACAGCTGACCAGGTTAACTCCTATCTTCGCGAGGCTGCTATCACCGTTGCTTAGTTTCCGGGGCTGTCACCGCAACGCTCCTCTCCAGGCAGAAATCTGGCCAAGACAATAGCCAGGGACAAGCCAGTGAGTACTTTGAATGTACTCGCAAACATTATGAACACTGGGATAATATAATTGATAGTCATGCACTGAAATATTCTATGATCACATCGTCAGTCACAAATAAAATATCTTTTATGCATGCAAGCAGGTTATTTATATGCAACATGAATAAGCAATAATAGAGTGGGAATAAAATGCCGCAGTCGGGCGTCTGAGCGACACCACATAAAAGGCTTTTAAAAGAAATGCCACAGTCGGGCGTCTGAGCGACACCACATAAAGGGCTTTAAAAGAAATGCCACAGTCGGGCGTCTGAGCGACACCACCTAAAGGGCTTTTAAAAGAAATGCCACAGTCGGGCGTCTGAGCGACAGCACATAAAGGGCTTTAAAAGAAATGCCACAGTCGGGCGTCTGAGCGACGGCACCCTACTGATAAAGCCTTCTAAAAGATGAAGTGTGTTTCCGGCTGGGTACAGTCGTGTGGGCATTTGTTTTGTGGGTCCTGAGCGGATTGGTCCACCTACATATGCTTTGGGTTGTGTGTCCGGCTTGGTGTCAAGGAAGGTAGGATATTAGGCGGTGACAATCGCTGCTGCGCTGGGAGTTGTGTCTGGTTGTGGAGCGCGAGTCACCGACATAGGAATGCTTGTTGGTTAAGAGTTGATGGAGTTTGGGGTGGTTGTTATGGACCTGTGGGGTCTTGCAGGCGCATGGGTATTTTTGTGGGTTGGGCGCTTGCTTGTCGAGCTCGTAGGGTTTTGGTGTGATGGTCTTTGCCGGCTGCGTTTTGGTGGTATCTGATGAGCGAAGGTTGTGTTTGCAGGCGGGTGTATTCCGATTCGCAGGAGAAAGGGCTTACAAAATGTATGTTTTGACATAATGTTGGGCTGCTTACTGAGATGTTTTATATGTTGTGTTTTAGGTCTTTGCATGGTGTAGCGGTTAGTGGTTTATTGTAGGTTTTTGCGTTTGTGTTTGTCTTTTTTGTTTTTTGCTCTGGCCGTGGTTTCTTCATGGTGGTACCTGTGGATTACCGCTTAGTATGGTTATTTACATTCAGATAATGCAACCGTGTGAGTCCAAACACAAAATAATAATCAACTGTCCTGGCGCATCTGTACACCACTATTGTTGAACCCTTGAGCGCGGTGTTCTCTCGGCTATACATATCTATAGTTAGCCCAAGTTTCGGACGCTCTCCTTACTTTGTGACTCACGGGAGATCTTGCCATCCGCCGCGCAGCCGCGTCGCGACCGATCGGGAGGTTCACTGCGAGACGGACCCAGGACCACGTGGCACGTGAACGATTTAGCGAAGCCACACCTCATATAATCCACTTGACCCATCCAGCCTGAGTAATCCTAACGACTCAATCGGACCAAACTAATTCGAATAAGTGTTAATTCTGCCAGAGGGGGTGACTCTTTAACCCATTCGCCTCGCACGAGTTACGGATTCCTTTACAGCATTGAAATCTGGACCCGGTAAGCCTGTAAGCAGTAATCCAGGAGTCGGGAGGACAGTGAAGATGAGAAGTGAGGCTAAGTGCCGTTGGTCTGCCGATTCTGGAAGAGAGAGAGGCTTGCATTAAGTTGAAAACCGATCCGACCAATTTTATAGCTCGAAGACTTGGTATCTTACCCTAGTAACATTTGCAACACGATATGGGCGCCGAAAGTCCCAGCCAAAACGCCCTAACTCATGCCTGCCGTTGTCTGAATCACCCGTCACTGACACTTGTTAGCCGCCGATGCGCGGTGTTGATCGAATACCGCGAGAGCAAAGACTCTAATGGGAGGTCTACAACCGTCGCGTAGTCATGGGATCAAATTTATATATCGGCGCGCCTTTAAAGGGGTGGGCTGCCCGATCAGCACGCCTCGGTCCCGGTCCCCGCGAAACGGTGAAGTGCCAGAGAAAAACGAACCCGCTGCATGACCACGGAACAGGTGGCAATGCCTACGGCTACACCAGATATCAACCCCGGCAGCCTAGCACGCGCGCACGCATTCTCACACTACAGGCGGATAATCGGGCCGTCGTCCATATGGATTAGCGGGTCCTGAGTGTGCTTGCGTTGAAAAGGGTTGACCAGCGCGACTTACTGAACCACCATGAACTACCGCGTCGCCTGGTAGGAGAAAGCGTCGCGCGGGAGCACATGCTCCCGAGACCAGGAGGCACCTACCGCACGACCGATAGCTTCCACATGGCCTCTCTGTACGGCAGTGTGCTTGAAAGGGGTTGACGACTTACTGAACCATACCCTACCTGCGGCAGGGACAAGTGGTAGTACATAGCAAGTATGGGGGTTACTGGAAACAAGACTCGGTCTACGGTCGACTCAGGAGGTTTATAAGTTCCCTGCATGACATGTATAACAAATATATTTCAACCAAAAATCACCACTCAATATACCTTACCATGCCATACCGGACATAACCGTCCCGACGGGGACCGGCGACAAGCTCACTCCTACCCAAGGCAGAGGCTTTCCCGGATTCCTTTCCGGCATGCATGCAAGGCACATGAGGGTGATTACCATCACAAGTATATTCATTTCCAACAGCAAGGAAATCACTAATATGCCTTCATGCAAATGATCATATCACTAATGAGTCGATATGAGCGTGAAACTCCACGTTTATCTATCCGACCGGAGAATTATTATATTCATTTTCCTCGCCAAACGCGAAATGCTAAGGAAACACTCATCAGTATGATTCGCACTCCAGTGTGGTCTTTTTTATCAATTCAATTGATGCAAACTCACTTATCCGTCACATCTGAAAATAATAATCGCACGTAAGTCTACGTCCTGAAATAACACATCTGTGATGTTGGCGTAGGATATTTTATTCTTAACAAAGACAATCATGTCACAAGATGCTTTTAACAAATCTCTCAGAAAGATAACAACGAGATTAACACTCATTTCCAAAATCATTGATAGCCGAGGGTCTCGGTAGAATGCTCGTGCGCATTGTTAATGGTGAAGATGGAAGAGGCCCATGGGAGGTAAATTTGGCGCCTCTTCGTTTATGTTTAAATTTTTGTCCCAGGAAATTTATTGACTTCAAGATTGACTTGCCCTTTGTGTGATGCTCTCCAAATTTTTTGAAAGTCTTTCTTCTCTTCCAAAATCCTATTTTCAAAAATATGCAAATAACACATATTTCAAAAACAGTACAAAAAAGTTGTTTGGAAAATTTTCAAATAAATCTTAAAATAAACTAGACAGAATTTGAGAGATGTAGGAAAAAGAATCAATTCATTTGGAGTTATATTTAAAAAGTTATAGCAGTCAAAGTTGTGGTCAAAATCTGTTATTTAAAATAAAACAGAAAAGAAAACGTTTCGGAGGGAATACGCTTTCGGAGCGGGGAAAACGTACTGGGGGAAATACGCCTTCACTTAATCCCACGTGGACAGGCACGGGGTCGCTGACAGTGGGTCCAGAGGGCCCACTGGTCAGGTTTGACCAGTCTATCCCTCCTCTGTCATTGGACCAGTATTTAATCTCTCAATAGACAATTTCTCCTATATTAGATATAATATGTACAATTTCATTCTGCCCTTGCGAGCGCTTGAACTGTAGACGAAACTCCGCCTGTATATCTTTTTCCTTGAAATGGTCTTGTTTTGTCAAGGTTAAATGGATCCATATTCTGAAGCGAACTACTACAGCCGGCACAGATATGCGCGGCTCCGTCGAGAAACCGAAGCCGATCCCACCGGGCTCAGAGGGTGTCGAGGCGGTCCCGCGGTGGGAAGTTCGGTCTTGCGGAGTATAGATTCCCTTGAGAGATGGGGATAACGTCATCGGTGAGTCTCGCGTCGGAGGGAGCTCTCTCGGAAGCAGAGTATGAAATTGTATTGTGGAGATGGCGTCCATGAGGTGATTGGTTCCTCTTCTCACAAATCATTTTATGCAAATATAGATCATTTATTAAAATCGAGTAGGTTTGGGGGATGGGTTCGCGGAGAGAAGGGGGCAGTTCTTATGGTGGAGAGATACGCGAGTAGTGGGAGGCCCTGGTGGTGCCGAATTGGCCGGGGCAGTGGCGGCGGCTGCAGTTGCCGGAGGTGGGGAAGAAGACCTCCCCCGGGTCGATTAGGCTGCCACGGGAGAACTAGGGGAGCATTCTAAGGTTGCCTGCGTGCTCGGGGAAGCTATGGGGGCCTCCTTTTATAGCTCGTCGAGGTCGGTTCCGCGGCGGTGGATGGGGATGCCGGCGAACCGCCTCTCTGTAGCTTGCAGGGCGACGTGGAGGTGACGAGAGCTAGCCGACGAGCGAGGAGATAAGTTCACGCTGTTCCCAGGGGCATGTGGCGAGCCGGGGTGGCTTTGGCGGCGCCGACCGTGGCAGAGGCGCGCTGCGGACGCCGGTGTGCCGCAAAAGCTTTGTCGGCGTCGCTGTAGGCTGCCAGGGCGGCTTGGCGCGTTTGATACGATTGAGGGTCGCGATAGCTGGAGCTGCTATGGCTGTGGCTCTGCAGAGACGTCGCCAAAGCCAGTGGGGAGCGTGTCGGCTCAGCAGACGTAGTGTCTCAGGGAGCGCTAGGGAGTCTGTGACTAAGTACTGCGCGCTTGGAAGCGTACGGGATTCCGCGTGCCGACTGAATTTGCTTACGACGACAAGCTAAAGCTGATGGCTAGAGTGGTCGCGGTTGAGGCTGGGGTTAACCAGTGTCTTAGAAGAAGGATTATAGGGTCTTGTGCAAGATGAGGCAAGAATGCAGCCTCGGTCAAGACTGGTTTGCGAAATTTAGGAGCTATGTCCACGGTTCAAGCAGCAGGAAGCCCTAACCAAGATGAAATATTTTTCCTGACATAAGCAAAACTAGTATTTCCTGACTCTTATATGGCGTTGACTGCTTTGGCAAACCAATTGGCAATCGTGGCACTCTTGTGACATCCGTACGGCTACCACACGTCCTTGGAGTGCGTCCTACGGATGCTCTGATCTTAGATCCTCAGGGATGGTGTTCTGTCTTTTAGATTTCTTGTCCACATGGATTTGTCAATAGGGGAACCATCAGAGGGTGGTGATGTGTTTATTGTGTTTGTGTTGAAACCCAAACTTGTTATGCAAGTTTCTTTGCAATGAACTTTCAATTTGGGACAGGAAATATGGTATTGATCGGAGGTTTTCATGACACCGATATATATTAATTCCAATGTGTGCATGTGCTGCTTGATTTAGGGTCTTGGAGGGTGTCTTATGGCAAGCTGTAGATGTATAAATGGGAGCAAATCATTGGCGAGCAAAATTATATATGGGTGGGCGAGTATGTATAAGCACAGGTGTGGACAGTAATGAAAACCATGCCGCTTGTGATTCTTCCGCCACTGTTAACCAGCTCGCGATCTACGTGTTTGCTTTGTGCAATCAGTGCGTGCCGACCACAGCACAACGCGGTTTGTAGGACGCCGTGATTCACCATCCATTTTCTCAAGAACAGCACTATGTGTTTGCCATAAAGTTGAATCATACCCTCTTGCACGTTACACGGAATATCCTCGATGAACCTATACTTTGGTGTAGGCTATCGAGAGACAAAGATGTATTCCTAAAGGAGTCCTAGTGCAACATTGCACTCTGGACAAGCAGAACGAAGCATATGAATGTACGACGGCTCACACTGAGCAGTCATCGAATCACCTACAGAGAAATATTTTGTTGCACACAAAGAGTAAACTTAAAGCTTTTGGCGGCAAACATCACGAGGCGAGTCTGCCAGAGTAGCCTTGCTACGTGTCTGTGGGAAGTCCTTGAGAGCAAAGCTGGCAACTCCGTATCTACATGCTTAAGTGACCTTGGGTCACAAACGTGAATATATCTCCTGTGCGACTCTTAGTCGGACCTAAAGCTGCATCAGTAAACCCATTCTTCCAACGAGATAGGTGGAGAAGTCGCAGGTCAACTGAGGGATCTATTTAATTCAGTTTTATATTATAAGGGAAAGGCGACTTTCGCCATTGAGTATAGAAAAAGTAAATGATGGGTCCCACCCTGACGACATACTTTCGCAAAAGTTTTTCTCTATTGGCCACGAAAACTCGAGGTCATGACACTCACACATGCTCCGAAGCTAGAGAATGATTTCTTAAAATCAAAATGGAGCCTCAGATATTCAAAGTTTTAATTCTGCCCATAAGAGTCCTTATATTCGCAATTAAACCACCACGGGGGGTCTTCTTCGCCAAACCACTCGGATTAAGGTTGTCAAGCCATTTAGAATAAACCGGAATAAAGCGCATCTCAGGTTACAAAACCATGCCGGCGAACAATCTACAAAACACCGCTCGTTGGTGAAATATCTGATCGTTATCTATATATATCGCATCGATTTTTTTTTTACTAAACAAACCCGACCAGGAGCTGCACCCACATTAACTCGTCGAGAGCGCAGCGTAACCCCCGAACCTCCGTGATCGGCCGGCTGGCGACTGTCTGGGGGCGGAGTAGTGGGCGGAACCGCGGCCGGTGGCGCTTAGGGCCGCGCCACGGGCGGTCCACGGCACTCTGCCTTAAACCCGGGGTTTACCTTCCCTCCGCCAGGGCGAGCACCTCTCGGGCGCCGTCGCGTATGCTAAAAGCCCCTCCGCGTAGGCTAGAGTCCACTTGGGACACCGCCCCCGGAGTTAGGTCACCGGTTCAGTTTTAATAAACACCACTATATTCGGCGGCTCAAAGGAACAAAATAAGAGCAAGATACGATATCACCCTGCAAAAAGCGGACTCCAAAGTGAAATGGTCTTCCGTAAATGATATAATTTTCTCAACGGAACTTCTATAACAAATGCAAGCCCGCCAAGTCACGCACAGGTGGAGCATTTGATTTTTGGGACCCAGAATGCATCTTGAAAGAGAGCCGCACGCAGTTAGTTTCCTTATAACTTCGTGATATAACGACCCGACGAGAGAGGTTACCCGAAATAAAAGAGATATTAATGAATTAAATTTTATTAGATTAAGATGGTCATACGCAAATCTCTGTCGTTTCTATAATTTGGACTAGATCATCTTTATGACTCATACGTCGATGAGTTCCCTTCTCTGATACCATAAAGAACATTAATGTGACAGTGATAAAATATAAAGAATAAAACTCAAATGAATCCTATTTCTCAAATTTGAAAACTCAAATTATGAACCACATAAAGAAATCACCCAACCTCTCTGGGTGCTCATCTGAGCATTGGTGAGAGATTTCAACTAAGATCATACCAAGAGCAAGGAAATAAAGATTATGATTTCCAATCACTAGATACGTTTCTCCTCAATTCTTGCTGAAGCGGAACCATTACTTCAAATTGAAACATCTTTGCCGATGTACCACGTTGTTTCTCCTATTATTATATTTTTAATTTGTTGAGATATCAGTCAATCTTTGTGAACTCCACATAGTTATTTTAGGTATTGAAAACTGTAACTTCATATCTTTGTTTTAATAAATTATATTTGTAATTCTTAAAGTTAGATATTGTTTTCTCTTATTCGTCTTTATCACTATCCGGATTCTCCATTGTCTAAGCTATTTATATCTATTTGGTTATTACGTATATTATATACGATGTGTGTCTCTCAAACGATACCACTTTTTGTATATGTTTGATATTAGTATAAAGTTGGATTAAATTTTCCTAGAGCACATTTATTGGATGAATAGTGTGTTGTCAGGATTTTTTCTCGTGGAGCTCGCACAGAGGATGAATGAATGCAGCTATTTAAATTGTGTCTAAGAAGACAGACACGCTTTGCTTCACATTGTCGAAAGTGTACGCTGATCCAGTTTTCAAAAAAAAATCATACCGAGCCAATCCATTCACAATAGGCAACGGCATCTAGCATCCTGAGCGCTGCGTTGTGCAATGTCTTCCTGTGGAGTGAGTAGAGGATAGAAGAGGCTGACTGCATGTATAAAGCACAGTCGTATAGCTATATGAGATCTCCGTTCATAGTTTCAGATGAACCTGCAGTGTATACAATTCCAGTTGTCACGGAATTGGAGCGACTCGACATGTACTCACGAGAGTCATTCTAACAGACAATTGCAATGGATATGGATACATGCAAACCGAAATCGCGTATAAAGGGGTTGTATTAGATTGATGGTATCCCTCTACTCAACCTCACCAAAATGTGTCCTTGTCACCGAGAGAAAGTGGACATCGCCTGGAAAGAGAATTCCACGTGAAAGCCCGGGATATTAATGGAGTAGTTTGTAGTTTCTGAAGAGTAAAAAGGAGAATTATACGCCAGAGTACTTGGCACACAGGTTAAAATACAGTCGACAAGAGTACATAGTAGCTAAGTGGTATGGGATAAGGAGTACCATTTGTAGTGGTTATTTTCGGTTTGAAATATATTGATAGGCACATTGCTATTGCAGGGCGCTACAAACATGCAAAGTCAGACAACGTAAGAAACTAAGAAAGATACATATCCCCTTCTCCAACCTAACCCCCCGAAAGGTAGGCGGGGCCATGTGGTTTATCACTAGGTGGTCTTCTAGCTAAGTCTCGTCATCAAAGCCATACATTCCATTTTACGGTTGGTCAAGAACCAGAATTACTGTCGAGTCAATTATAGAAATCTCGCATCATAGCTATGAGATGGGCCAAGTAGAGTTAGGTAGTAATATCATTATCGTGTATGTTAGTAGCCATAGCTACAAGGTGCCGCCGAGAGCCAAAGCTACGATCGAGATATCTCGTGCAGGCGTACTACTAATTGGGACTGTTTCCGTTGGGAACCCCCCACATCGACCGCTATCCAGCATGCATCTAGAGTATTAAGTTCATAAGAACAGAGTAATGCTTTAAGTAAGATGACATGATGTAGAGGGATAAAATCATGTAATATGATATAAACCCCATCTTTTTATCCTCGATGGCAACAATACAATACGTGCCTTGATGCCCCTGCAGTCACTGGGAAAGGACACCGCAAGATTGAACCCAAAGCTAAGCACTTCTCCCATTGCAAGAAAGATCAATCTAGTAGGCCAAACCAAACGGATAATTCGAATAGACTTGCAAAGATAAACCAATCATACATAAAATAATTCAGAGAATATTCAAATATTGTTCATAGATAAACTTGATCATAAACCCACAATTCATCGGATCTCGACAAACACGCCGCAAAAGAAGATTACATCGAAAAGATCTTCAAGAAGATCGAGGAGAACTTTGTATTGAGATCCAAAGATAGAGAAGAAGCCATCTAGCTAATAACTATGGACCCGAAGGTCTGAAGTAAACTACTCACACATCACCGAAGAGGCCATGGACTTGATGTAGAGGCCCTCCGTGATCAATGCCCCCTCCGATGGAGCTCCGGAAAATGCCCCAAGATGGGATCTCTCGGGTACAGAAGGTCGAGGCAATGAAATTTGGTTATCGTGGTGCTCTTGGATGTTTGCGGGGTACGTGGACTTATATAGGAGGAGGAAGTAGGTCGGTGGAGCAATGAGGGGCCCATGAGGATGGAGGGCACGCCCAGGGGGGTAGGCACGCCCCCTGCCTCGTGGCCTCCTCGATTGTTTGTTGACTCCCACTCCAAGTCTCCTGGATCACGTTTGTTGAGAAAATCACATTCCTGAAGGTTTCATTCTGTTTGGAATTCGTTTGACATTCCTTTTCTGCCAAACACTGAAATAGGCAAAAAAAACAACAATTTGGGATGGGCCTCCGGTTAATAGGTTAGTCCCAAAAATGATATAAAAGTGTAAAATAAAGCCCATTAACACCCAAAACAGATAATATAATAGCATGGAGCAATCAAAAATTATAGATATGTTGGAGACGTATCAAGCATCCCCAAGCTAAATTCCTGCTCGTCCTCGAGTAGGTAAATGATAAAAGAAGAATTTTTGATGTGGAATGCTTTATAACATATTTCTCAATGTAATTTTTGTTTATTGTGGCATGAATGTTCAGATCCTAAAGATTCAAGATAAAAGATTAATATTGACATAAAAATAATAATACTTCAAGCATACTAACTAAGCAATCATGTCTTCTCAAAATAACATGACCAAAGAAAGTTATCCCTACAAAATCATATAGTCTGGCCATGCTCTATCTTCACCACACAAAATATTTAGATCATGCACAACCCCGATGACAAGCCAACACTAGTAGAAAACAGGGCTTTGGTCCAGGCCGGGTCAACCCATTAATCCCGGTTCAGTCCAGAACCGGGACCAATGGGGGCATTGGACCCGGTTCGTGAGCCTAGGGGGCCGGCCGGGCCACGTGGGCCATTGGTCCCGGTTGGTGGGACGAACGGGGACCAATGGGCCTCGCTCCTGGCCCACCACCATTGGTATCGGTTGGTGGCTTGAACCGGGACGAAAGGCTCCCCTTTAGTCCCGGTTCATGCCACCAACCGGGACCAATGAGGTGCCTACACTGGTAGAAAAAGGGCCTATAGTCCCGGTTCGTAAGGGCCTTTAGTCCCGGTTCAGGAACCGGGACTAAAGTGTCGGTACTAATACCTCCACCCTTTAGTCCCGGTTCAATCCAGAACCGGGACTAAAGGCCCTCCACGTGGGCAATGCGCAGAGCCCAGTCAGGAGACCCTTTGGTCCCGGTTGGTGCCACCAACCGGGACCAAAGGGTCTCCTGACTGGGCTCTGCGCACTGCCCACGTGGAGACCCTTTGGTCCCGGTTGGTGGCACCAACCGAGACCAATAGGCATCCACACGTCAGCACTTCTGTGGCTGGGGTTTTTGTTTTTTTTTGAAAGGGGGGGGGGTTGGGGGTTTTAGGGGGTTAATTTAGGTGTTTCATATATTGTGTTAGCTAGTTATAATTAATAGAGAGAAGTGTCCTCTGTTATGTCTGTGCTTGGTCGACGCTACGAACTATACATACGTATATAGAGAGGACTAGACACGCTAGCTAGCTAGTAAGCAAACGAAGAAAACAGAAGATCGTCATGAACATATATGCATATATACAGAGAGAAGTGATATCGACCACCTCTCCTTCTCCGAGAGATTGGTCGAACAACAAGTTCTCGTATATCTATCTGACACTACCGGCTACATATATACAGTAATTATCTCTTACAAATATAATCATACGGACTCAGGGTTAACATAGAATTCTCCATCTTCAGGGATCACGTGGTCAAGAAAGAATGCCGCCAATTCCTCTTGAATTCCTCGCATGCGAGCTGGTGCTAGGAGTTCATCCCGCTTCCGAAACATCTAATTTAAAGAAGGGGGTCAATACATATATATATATATATATGAATGAATGAAACTCAACACAAATGATGGTAATAAAATAAAATTGTGAATGTTGTTATTTACGTACTTCATATTGTTCGTCAGTGTAGCCCCGCTCACAGGTCGTGTGGCGGATGGACTCGCAAACATAGTAACCACAGAAATCATTCCCTTGTTGCTGCCACAACCACTTTACAAGAAATAGAGGTTAATCAAACTGATAAGCAAGAATGCCAAATGGTATTGATGAAACTAGCGCTTGAATGACTAGTAGATGCGCTTAAAATGCTACTATAGCTAGTACTTACTTTCGGGTGTCTAAATTGCAGCTCCTTTGGCAGTCCCGGAGCTTTTCTGGTGAATTTTCTCCAAACCCTGCCGGACAAAGAAAACAATTACTTGATATATCAGGAAATGAACAAAGTTGCTGATATGGTGGATAATGATCGATTTAACTTACTTCTCGAGTATTTGAGTCATGTCTGCATAGTCCTTGGGATCTTTTCGTCTTGAGTCTAAGACGGTTACTAGTCCCTGCTCAAGCTTAATATGTAGGAGAATATAGTGGAAACTACACACGCATGCATAACTCATCAATTACATTACTATAACCTTGACTAATATATAAGGGAAACCGAATACGCACAAGACAGTAACACTCACTTGAAGTTGTAAGGAAAGAGTATTATATCTTTGTTTTGATTTATTATCAACGATTCTAGCATGCTGGCCTCAGTTTCTGCGGCATGAAATTTAACCTGAGTTGCATCTATGAGATTTGTGTTAATGAACCCAATATCACCGACTTGTCTTTTCTTCAATTCGATGATCTTCAATCTGCATAATATAGTGATGATGATTATAAATACATGCAATGAAAGAGCTAAGCTATATAGAGAAACTTAATGACAGAAGTAGTACTACTTACAGACAGTAGCAGGTGTCAGTTGCTTTATCGAGGGCCAATTGATTGAAGAACTGATAGAACTCCTCAAATAGAACAGGCAACAGATCAATTCCAACGAGGTCATGCTCCGGTTTTACTCTCGCATACAAAGTACTCCTCCCCCCAGAGTCTCTGCAGATTTTCAAGTACCAATCATGCAATCTTCGCATCATCGTTGATAGAGATCTTTCATCTTTGACGAGAGGCTTCCCGTACTTGTATCTTTGTATCTGCACGTCCATGGGGTCATAATGTACTTCGTCGGGCAGGTAATCTGTAGGATTGCTATAACCGGGCACCATCCTCGGATCATTATCGACGTTGTGGCTAGGCACCTTGAGCGGGGGGCACGATTGCTTCGCTTGTTCGCCGAGCTGGGCAATTTGTTTCCCAACTCGTCGTTGTTTCAGCCTTTGATCACTGACAGTACTTCCCGACCGCTCCGCTTCGGCAAATTCATTTCCAATAATGCGGTCATAGTTTCCTTTCGGCGAATCAGACTTCAGTGTTTTTGTCAGGGCAGCCAGAGTGCGCTTCACTTTCTCCCGATCTACCTTCTCCTCCGGAGGTGGATGTTTCTTTGCTTTCACCCCTTCAAAGAATTTCTTCACTTCTTCTCGCGCGATCTCGGCGTTCTCCTCCTGGGTCCTCTCGTATGGTAACTTCTCTGGAGTCTTCAGAGAAGGACCGAATCTGTATGTCCTCCCGCCTCTGGCTGTACTGCTAGATGCTGGCAGAGCAAACGGAGCGGTTGTCTTCTTTACTTGCTTACGAGGCGGAGGAGAAGGACTATGACGCACCGGAGCAGCCGGAGCGGCGGGAGGTCTCTTCCGCCCTTGCTGACGAGGCGGAGAAGGAGGAGGCTGGCTGCTCGGGCGCGCCGGCGCAGGCGGAGAAGGAGGCGGAGTGCCGCCACGCGCCAGAGAAGGAGCCGGCCGAGTGCCCTGATCGTCACTCGCCGGAGGAGGAGGCGGTGGAGGAGGCGGAGTGCCCTGACTCGCCGGAGGAGGAGGAGGAGGCAGAGGCGTCCAGTTCGGAAGGTTGATGAGCTCCTTCCGCCATAGGCATGGAGTCTTCAGAGCAGAACCCAGCCGAGTCTCCCCTTCACCGGTAGGTTGGTCAAGCTGGAGGTCCTCAAATCCCTCCGTTATTTCATCCACCATCACCCTAGCATATCCTTCTAGATTCGGCCGGCAGTGAAAAGTTGCGCCGGGTTCAGTAGGATAAACAGAGCGAACAGCCGCCTTGACCTTCAAATTCATCCATTGCGTCATAAGGTGGCAATTTTGAGACTCCGTGATAGCATCCATGGGATAGCTGGCAGGAGCCGTCAAGGCATGCTCTAGCTGAAGCAGCTCGGTGGAAGCCACGCTGCTTCTGCGCTGAGATGGCGGGGTAGCTTTGGGGGAGGCTTCGGCAGTACGTTTGCTGCGATTTGCTTCTCGTTCCTCTATCGCGTCCACCCTTGCTTGCAGCGCCTGCATTTGGGTCTGCTGCACTTTTTTCCTCCTCTCATGGGATTTGTAACCGCCTGCGTCCGGAAACCCAACCTTCCACGGAACGGAGCCTGGCGTGCCTCGTGTCCGTCCAGGGTGCTCAGGATTCCCGAGGGCCATTGTGAGCTCGTCGTTCTCTCTGTCTGGAAAGAACGTCCCTTCCTGCGCTGCTTCGATATACTGCTTAAGCTTACTGACTGGTATGTCCATTTGATCGTTCGTCCAAATGCACTTCCCTGTTTCAGGGTCCAGGGTTCCGCCAGCCCCGAAGAACCAAGTCCGGCAATGGTCTGGCCAGTTATTTGTCTCTGGTTCGATCCCTTTATGAACCAGATCATTCTCACTCTTGGACCACTTAGGCCGGGCTACGAGGTAGCCACCTGACCCCGTGCGATCGTGAAGCTTCTTCTTCGCAGCATTTTGCTTGTTTGTCGCCGACATCTTCTTACTCTTTTCTGATGTCTTGTGGGCCACAAATGCGGGCCAGTGATCTCTGATCTTCTCATATCTGCCCTTGAATTCGGGTGTCTCATTTTTTTCGACAAACTTATTCAGCTCTTTCTTCCACCTCCTGAATAGTTCTGCCATCCTCTTCAGAGCAAAAGACTTGATTAATTTCTCTTTAACTGGGTTCTCTGGATTATCCTCAGGCGGTAGGGTGAAATTTGACTTCAGCTCAGTCCAAAGATCATTTTTCTGCATATCATTGACATAAGACACCTCAGGGTCTTCTGTAGCTGGCTTAAACCATTGCTGGATGCTTATCGGGATCTTGTCCCTAAACAGAACCCCGCACTGAGCAACAAATGCGCTCTTTGTCCGGAGGGGTTCAATAGGTTGGCCGTCGGGCGCGATTGCTATGATCTCAAACTTTTCATCCGAGCTCAACTTTTTCTTCGGGACTCGTCTCTTTACCGAAGTTGTGCTCGATTCGGAGGGCTAGAAAAAAGAACAAAGACTTAATTAATATGTGTACATACCAAAACAATGAATGCATCAATCAGCTAGTCAGCATAGGCTTAACTAATATATATACCTGGCCGGACTCGGTTCGGTCATCGGAGCCGTCATCACGGTCTCCTTCTTGCACCGGCATTGGGTCACCGGAGCCGTCCTCATGTTCTTCTTCTTGCACCGGCGTTAGGTCACCGTAGCCAGCTTGTCCACCCTGTCCTTCCAGACCATCGGTTTCGTTGAGAAACAACGAGATGGCATCACTTCCTTCTGCGATTATGTCCCTCAACAACGCTTCTTTTGTTGCTTCGTCTAGGGCGGTGTCCATAGTTTCTACAAATATTTACAACATGGCAATTATTATTCAAACATGATAGATGGATATATTAGTGCCAAACGTAGAACTAGCTACCTAATCATAGTAAGCTATCGGGAGGGGGTATATATTGACAACGACGACACTACATCTATGTCCCTCGACGACCCTCGTTCCCGATAAAAAAAAAGAGGAAGAAGAAGAAAAATAAGATGAGAAGAAAGAATAGAGGAGAAGATCTCCTCTATTCTTTGTTCTCCTCTTTTTTTCTTCTTCCTCTTCTTTTTTTATTCTCTTCTTCCTCTCATGTTCGATAGGATCGCCGAGGGGTCGGGAGGTTA
This sequence comes from Triticum urartu, assembly GCF_003073215.2. Lineage (NCBI taxonomy): Eukaryota > Viridiplantae > Streptophyta > Magnoliopsida > Poales > Poaceae > Triticum > Triticum urartu. The sequence continues at coordinate 24,264,745 of NC_053024.1, forward strand.
CGTAGTGTCTCAGGATTCAACAAAACCATGTCTTCATCATTAGGCGAAAGTAACATGTGCATGATGGTACGAAGCTCTTCAAAGTTGTTCTAGAACGGAGTCCCAGATAGGATAATTCGCTTTTTGGTACAAAGTTCAGCAAGAGCCTTCCGAATATCGCTATTTTGGAAGGCCTTTGCTGAATTCGTACCAAAAAGCGGATTATTCTATCCGGGACTCCATTCCAGAATAACTTTGCAGAACTTCGTACCAACATGCCCTGGTTACTTCCGGCTAATGATGAAGGCATGGATTTCTTCAATACTTTGACACTAGGAAACCTCTCTCTACTTCCGGCTAATAAGAAGAAGAAGAAGAAGAAGAAGAAGAAGAAAAGAAGAAAAAAAAGAGGAGAAGAAGAAAGGAATAGTGGAGAAAAGAGAAAATAGAATATATTCTTCTTCTTCTTATTAGCCCGAAGTAGGCGCGGGCGACGGCGACGATGGGCGCGGGCGACGGCGACGATGGGGGCGGGCAGCGTCGGGGCGGCACGCGGCGCGGGCGACGTGGGCGGGCCGGGGCGGCACGCGGCGCGGGCGAACGGCGACGAGGGGGGGGGGCGGCGTCGGGGCAGGGACGAGGGCGGTGCGGGGCGGCGCAGGGACGAGAGCGACGGCGACGGGGGCGGGCCGGGGCGGCGCGCGGAGCGGGCGACGGCGACGATGGGCGCGGGCGACGGCGACGATGGGGGCGGGCGGCGTCGGGGCAACTGCAGGATGAGAATGAAAAAATGCTAAGTGCTTCCTTATATAGAACAGGCTTTAGTCCCGGTTCGTGGCAGAAACCAGGACCAAAGGTGGGCATTAGTCCCGGTTGGTGCCACGAACCGAGACCAAAGGTCAATTTTCGGCAGGCCAAAGGGCGGGAAGCGGCGACCTTTGGTCCCGGTTGGTGCCATCAACCGGGACCAATGCCCTTGTGCGCCCCGCGCCTAGAAGTTTAGTCCCACATCGCTAGCTGAAGGGCGCCGATACTGGTTTATAAGCGCTGCTCTGCCTCCCCTTTCGAGCTCCTCTCAAATGCAGGCTTTCGGGCCTAAACTGCTACTGCCTGTGGGCCTATTGGGCCTCTGCGGGCCTGAATCCTGGCCCATGTAGGGTTTCTAGTCGTATTCAGGCTGTGGAGGCCCAGTAGGTGGCATTTTTTTTGGTTTTTTCTTTTCTATTTCTACATTTTTTTGGTTTTTTATTTTTTTGTTTCTACTTAAAACTAAATAATTACAGTTTTTTTAGTGATTTATTTTTTCTTTTAGGTCACAAAAATTATAAACTTTCTGTTAGTGCCATTAGTTTTAAATTTTAAATAGTTTAAATTTGAATTTTTAAAAATTTGTGTGAATCACTAGTTTATGAATAACTTTACTATAAAATTAGAAATTTTTTTCTATTTATTTTTTATTTCTACTTACAACTAAATACTTACAGTTTTTTAGTGATTTCTTTTTGCTTTTAGGTCACAAAAATTATAAACTTTCTGTTAGTGCCATTAGTTTTAAATTTTAAATAGTTTAAATTTGAATTTTTAAAAATTTGTGTGAATCACTAGTTTATGAATAAATGTACTATAAAATTATAATTTTTTTCTTCTTTGCTATTTATTTTTTATTTATACTTACAATTCTGTTTGCTATTAATTCATTCTTTGAGCTAAATGACTCTGAAATTGGAAAGCATTTCAAAATGAACTCTGAAAAGGTTGAAAGTTGGCATGGTATCATCATTTCACCCACATAGCATGTTCCAAAAAGTAGAGAGGGTTACGACAAAAACTTGATGCACTTCGTGTACAAAATGGACAATCACTTTCGAAGTATCAAAGTTTCGAACCATAAGACATGAAAGCATTTCAAATGAACTCTGAAAAAGTTGAAAGTTGGGATGGTATCATAATTTCACCCACATAGCATTTGCTTATTGCGGGAGAAAGTCTTCACTTTTTCTTTGCTTGTGTCATTTGCTTATTGCGCCGTAACCATGGATAATCTTCATTGTTTATCAGGATGCTTGGGTCAGCCTTGACATTGAAGGGAGGAATTTCATGAAACTTTTCATAATCTTCAGACATGTCTGTCTTGCCGTCCACTCCCAGGATGTCCCTTTTTCTTGAAAGAACTATGTGGCGCTTTGGCTCATCGTATGATGTATTCGCTTCCTTATCTTTTCTTTTTCTCGGTTTGGTAGACATGTCCTTCACATAGATAACCTGTGCCACATCATTGGCTAGGACGAACGGTTCGTCAGTGTACCCAAGATTTTTCAGATCCACTGTTGTCATTCCGTACTGTGGGTCTACCTATACCCCGCCGCCTAACAGATTGACCCATTTGCACTTAAACAAAGGGACCTTAAAATCAGGTCCGTAGTCAAGTTCCCATATGTCCACTATGTAACCATAATATGTGTCCTTTCCGCTCTCGGTTGCTGCATCAAAGCGGACACCGCTGTTTTGGTTGGTGCTCTTTTGATCTTGGGCGATCGTGTAAAATGTATTCCCATTTATCTCGTATCCTTTGTAAGTCAATACAGTCAAAGATGGTCCCCTGGACAACAAGTACAACTCATCACAAACAGTGTTGTCACCTCTGAGACGTGTTTCCAACCAACTGCTGAAAGTCGTGATGTGTTCACATGTAATGCAGTCGTCGCACTGCTCCGGGTGTTTGGAGCGCAGACTGTTCTTGTGTTCATCGACATACGGGGTCACCAAGGTAGAGTTCTGTAGAACTGTGTAGTGTGCTTGAGACCAAGAATATCCGTCCCTGCATATTATTGAGTCTCTTCCAAGAGTGCCTTTTCCAGTCAGTGTCCCCTCATACCACGATTTAGGGAGACCTATCTTGTTAAGGCCAGGAATGAAGTCAACACAAAACCCGATAACATCCTCTGTTTGATGGCCCATGGAGATGCTTCCTTCTGGCCTAGCGCGGTTACGGACATATTTCTTTAGGACTCCCATGAACCTCTCAAAGGGGAACATATTGTGTAGAAATACGGGCCCCAGGATGACAATCTCGTCGACTAGATGAACTAGGACGTGCGTCATGATACTGAAGAAGGATGGTGGGAACACCAGCTCGAAACTGACAAGACATTGCGCCACATCACTCCTTAGCCTTGGTACGATTTCTGGATCGATCACCTTCTGAGAGATTGCATTGAGGAATGCACATAGCTTCACAATGGCTAATCGGACGTTTTCCGGTAGAAGCCCCCTCAATGCAACCGGAAGCAGTTGCGTCATAATCACGTGGCAGTCATGAGACTTTAGGTTCTGAAAATTTTTCTCTGGCATATTTATTATTCCCTTTATATTCGACGAGAAGCCAGTCGTGACCTTCATACTGAGCAGGCATTCAAAGAAGATTTCTTTCTCTTCTTTCGTAAGAGCGTAGCTGGCAGGACCTTTATACTGCTTCGGAGGCATGCCGTCTCTTTCGTGCAAACATTGCAGGTCCTCTCGTGCCTCAGGTGTATCTTTTGTCTTCCCATACGCGCCCAAGAAGCCTAGCAGGTTCATGCAAAGGTTCTTCGTCACGTGCATCACGTCGATTGAGGAGCGGACCTCTAGGTCTTTCCAGTAGGGTAGGTCCCAAAATATAGATTTCTTCTTCCACATGGGTGCGTGTCCCTCAGCGTCATTCGGAACAGCTAGTCCACCGGGACCCTTTCCAAAGATTACGTAGTGTACATCATTGACCATAGCAAGCACGTGATCACCGGTGCGCATGGCGGGCTTCTTCCGGTGATCTGCCTCGCCTTTGAAATGCTTGCCTTTCTTTCGACATTGATGGTTGGTCGGAAGAAATCGACGATGGCCCAGGTACACATTTTTCCTGCATTTGTCCAGGTATCTAAACAGTGCGTGCATGCGTGGTATCCTTTGTTTGTCTGTCCTGAAAGGTTACTGAGAGCGGGCCAATCGTTGATGGTCACGAACAGCAACGCCTTAAGGTTAAATTCCTCCTGTCTGTGCTCATCCCACGTACGTACACCGTTTCCATTCCACAGCTGTAAAAGTTCTTCAACTAATGGCCTTAGGTACACATCAATTTCGTTGCCGGGTTGCTTAGGGCCTTGGATGAGAACTGGCATCATAATGAACTTCCGCTTCATGCACATCCAAGGAGGAAGGTTATACATACATAGAGTCACGGGCCAGGTGCTGTGATTGCTGCTCTGCTCCCCGAAAGGATTAATGCCATCCGCGCTTAAAGCAAACCATACATTCCTTGGGTCCTTTGCAAACTCATCCCAGTACTTTCTCTCGATTTTTCTCCACTGCGACCCGTCAGTGGGTGCTCTCAACTTCCCATCTTTCTTTCGGTTCTCACTGTGCCATCGCATCAACTTGGCATGCTCTTCATTTCTGAACAGACGTTTCAACCGTGGTATTATAGGAGCATACCACATCACCTTCGCAGGAACCCTCTTCCTGAGGGGCTCGCTGTCAACATCACCAGGGTCATCTCGTCTGATCTTATACCGCAACGCACCGCATACCGGGCATTCGTTCAGATCCTTGTAGGCACCACGGTAGAGGAAGCAGTCATTAGGGCATGCATGTATCTTCTCCACCTCCAATCCTAGAGGGCATACGACCTTCTTTGCTGCGTATGTACTGTCGGGCAATTCGTTGTCGTTTGGAAGCTTCTTCTTCAATATTTTCAGTAGCTTCTCAAATCCTTTGTCAGCCACAGCATTCTCTGCCTTCCACTGCAGCAATTCCAGTACGGTACCGAGCTTTGTGTTGCCATCTTCGCAATTGGGGTATAACCCTTTTTTGTGATCGTCTAACATGCGATCGAACTTCAGCTTCTCCTTTTGACTAATGCATTGCGTCCTTGCATCGACAATGACCCGGCGGAGATCATCATTGTTTCTCGTTGTTTCTCAATGACACCGATGGTCTGGAAGCAGCTGGCTATGATTATGATGGCTGCGGTGACCTGATGCCGGTGCAAGAAGGAGACCGTGAGGACGCCTCTGGTGACCCAATGCCGGTGCAAGAAGGACACCGTGATGACGTCTCCGGTGACCGAACCGAGTCCGGCCAGGTTTATATATTAGTTAAGCTTCTGCTGACTAGCTAATTGATGCATTCATTGTTTTGGTATGTACACATATTAATTAAGTCTTTGTTCTTTTTTCTAGCCCTCCGGATCGAGCACAACTTCGGTAAAGAGACGAGGCCCGAAGAAAAAGTTGAGCTCGGATGAAAAGTTTGAGATCATAGCAATCGCGCCCGATTGAACCCCTCCGGACAAAGAGCGCATTTGTTGCTTAGTGCGGGGTTTTGGTTAGGGACAAGATCCCGATCAGCATCCAGCAATGGTTAAGGCCGGCTACAGAAGACCCTGAGGTGTCTTATGTCAATGATATGCAGAAAAATGATCTTTGGACTGAGCTGAAGTCAAATTTCACCCTACCGCAAGAGGATGATCCGGAGAAGCCAGTTAAAGAGCAATTAATCAAGTCTTTTGCTCTTAAGAGGATGGCAGAACTATTCAGGAGGTGGAAGAAAGAGCTGAATAAGTTTGTCAAAAATAAAGAGACACCGGAATTCAAGGGCAGATATGAGAAGATCAGAGATCACTGGCCCGCATTTGTGGCCCACAAGACATCGGAAAAGAGCAAGAAGATGTCGGCGACAAACAAGCAAAATGCTGCGAAGAAGAAGCATCACCATCGCACGGGGTCAGGTGGCTACCTCGTAGCCCGGCCTAAGTGGGCCAAGACTGAGAATGATCTGGCTGATAAAGGGATCGAACCAGAGACAATAAACTGGCCAGACAATTGCCGGACTTGGTTCTGTGGGGCTGGTGGAACCTTGGACCCTGTATCAGGGAAGTGCATTTGGACGAACAATCAAATGGACATACCAGTCAAGAAGCTTCAGCAGTATATCGAAGCAGCGCAGCAACGGACGTTTGTTCCAGACAGAGAGAACGACGAGCTCACAATGGCCCTCGGGAATCCTGAGCACCCTGGACGGACACGAGGCACGCCAGGCTCCATTCCGTGGAAGGTTGGGTTTCCGGACGCAGGCGGTTACAAATGCCAGGAGAGGAGGAAAAAAGTGCAGCAGACCCAAATGCAGGCGCTGCAAGCAAGGGTACAAGTGATAGAGGAACGAGAAGCAAATCGAAGCAAACGAACTGCCGAAGCTTCCCCCGAAGCTACCCCGCCATCTCAGCGGAGAAGCAGCGGGGCTTCCACCGAGCTGCTTCAGCCGGAACATGTCTTGAACGGCTCCTGCCAGCTATCCCGTGGATGCTATCACGGAGTCTCAAAATTGCCACCTTATGACGCAATGGATTAATATGAAGGTCAAGGCGGCTGTTGGCTCTGTTTTTCCTACTGAACCCGGCGCAACTTTTCACTGCCGGCCGATTCCAGAAGGATATGCTAGGGTGATGGTGGATGAAATAACGGAGGGATTTGAGGACCTCCAGCTTGACCACCCTACCGGTGAAGGGGAGACTCGGCTGGGTTCTGCTCTGAAGACTCCATGCCTATGGCGGAAGGAGCTCATCAACCTTCCGAACTGGACGCCTCCGCCTCCTCCTCCTCCTGCGAGTCAGGGCACTCCGCCTCCTCCACCGCCTCCTCCTCCGGCGAGTGACGATCAGGGCACTCGGCCGGCTCCTTCTCTGGCGCGTGGCGGCACTCCGCCTCCTTCTCCGCCTGCGCCGGCGCGCCCGAGCAGCCAGCCTCCTCCTTCTCCGCCTCGTCAGCAAGGGCGGAAGAGACCTGCCGCCGCTCCGGCTGCTCCGGCGCGTCGTAGTCCTTCTCCTCCGCCTCGTAAGCAAGTAAAGAAGACAACCGCTCCGTCTGCTCTGCCGGCATCTAGCAGTACAGCCAGAGGCGGGAGGACATACAGATTTAGTCCTTCTCTGAAGACTCCAGATAAGTTACCATATGAGAAGACCCCGGAGGAGAATGCCGAGATCGCGCGAGAAGAAATGAGGAACTTCTTTGAAGGGGTGAAAGCAAAGAAACATCCACCTCCGGAGGAGAAGGTAGATCCGGTGAAAGCGAAGCGCACTCTGGCTGCCCTGACAAAACCACCCAAGTCTCCGCCGAAAGGAAACTATGGGCGCATTATTGGAAAGGAATTTGCCGAAGCAGAGCGGTCGGGAAGTACTGTCAGTGATCAAAGGCTGAAAGAACGACGAGATGGGAAACAAATTGCACAGCTCGGTGAACAAGCAAAGCAATCGTGCCCCCCGCTCAAGGTTCCTAGCGACATCGTCGCTAATGATCCAAGGATGGTGCCCGGTTATAGAAATCTTGGAGATTACCTGCTCGACGATGTACATGATGATTTCATGGAGGTGCATATACAAAGATACGAGTACGGGACCCTCTCGTCAAAGATGAAAGATCTCTATCAACGATGATGCGAAGGTTGCATGATTGGTACTTGAAAATCTGTAGAGAGTCTGGGGGGAGGAGTACTTTGTATGTGAGAGTTAAAAAGGAGCATGACCTCATTGGAATTGATCTGTTGCCTATTCCATTTGAGGAGTTCTTTCAGTTTTTCAATCAATTGGCCCTCGACAAAGCAACGGTCACCTGCTACTGTCTGTAAGTAGTATTACTTCTATCATTAAGTCTCGCTATATAGCTCAGCTCTTTCATTGCATGTATTTATAATTATCCTCACTATATTATGCAGATTGAAGATCGTCGAATTGAAGAAACGACAAGTCGGTGATATTGGGTTCATTAACACAAATATCATAGATGCAACTCAGGTTAAATTTCATGCCGCAGATACCGAGGCCAACTTGCTACGATCATTGGTAATAAATGAAAACAAAGATATAATACTCTTTCCTTACAACTTCAAGTGAGTGTTACTGTCTTGTGCGTATTCGGTTTCCCTTATATATTAGTCAAGGTTATAGTAATGTAATTGATGAGTTATGCATGCGTGTGCAGTTTCCACTATATTCTCCTAGAGATTAAGCTTGAGCAGGGACTAGTAACCTTCTTAGACTCAAGACGAAAAGATCCCCAGGACTATGCGGACATGACTCAAATGCTCGAGAAGTAAGTTAAATCGATCATTATCCACCATATCAGCAACTTTGTTCATTTCCTGATATATCAAGTAATTGTTTTCTTTGTCTGGCAGGGTTTGGAAAATATTCACCAAAAAAGCTCCGGGACTCCCGAAGAAGCTGCAATTTAGACACCCGAAATTATGTACTATAGTAGCATGTTCCGTGCATCTCCTATTGATTCAAGCGCTAGTTTCATCAATACCATTTGGCATTCTTGCTTATCAGTTTGATTGACCTCTATTTCTTGTAAAGTGGTTGTGGCAGGAACAAGGGAATGATTTCTTTGGATACTACGTTTGCGAGTCCATCCGCCACTCGACCTGTGAGCGGGGCTACTCTGACGAACAATATGAAGTGCGTAAATAACAACATTCACAATTTTATTTTATTACCATCATTTGTGTTGAGTTTCATTCATTCATATATATATATATATATGTATTGCCTCCCTTCATCAAATTAGATGTTTCGGAAGCGGGATGAACTCCTAGCACCAGCTCGCATGCGAGCAATTCAAGAGGAATTGGCGGCATTCTTTCTTGACCACGTGATCGCTGAAGACAGAGAATACTATGTGGACCATGAGTCCGTATGTTAGGAGATTATATTTGTAAGAGATAATTATTGTATATATGTAGCCGGTAGTGTCGGATAGATATACGAGAACTTGTTGTTCGACCAATCTCTCGGAGAAGGAGAGGTGGTCGATATCACTTCTCTCTGTATGCATATATGTTCATGATGATCTTATGTTTACTTCGTTTGCTTACTAGCTAGCTAGCGTGTCTAGTCCTCTCTATACGTATGTATAGTACGTAGCGTCGACCAAGCACGGACATAAGAGAGGACACTTCTCTCTATTAATTATAGCTAGCTAACACAATATATGAAACACCTAAATTAACCCCCCAAACCCCCCAAACCCCCCCCCCTTAAAAAAACAAAAACCCCAGCCATAGAAATGCTGACGCGTGGATTCCTATTGGTCCCGGTTGGTGCCACCAACCGGGACCAAAGGCCCTCCTGCCTGGGCTCCGCGCACAGGCCATGTGGAGGCCCATCTGTCCTGGTTCTGGATTGAACCGAGACTAAAGGGACAGGGCATTAGTACCGACCCTTTAGTCCCGGTTCAGGAACCGGGACAAAAGGCCCTCACGAACCGGGATAACAGGCCCTTTTTCTACTAGTGCAAGCAATTGTTTCATACTTTTGATGTTCTCAAACTTTTTCAATCTTCATGCAATATATGAGCGTGAGCCATGGATATAGCACTATATGTGAAATAGAATGGTGGTTGTGGAGAAGACTTAAAAGGAGAAGATAGTCTCACATCAACTAGGCGTATCAACGGGCTATGGAGATGCCCGTCAATAGATATCGATGTGAGTGAGTAGGGATTGCCATGCAACGGATGAACTAGAGTTATAAGTATATGAAAACTCAACAAAAGAAACTAAGTGGATGTGAATCCAACTCGCTTGCTCATGAAGACATAGGGCATTTTGAGGAAGGCCATCATGGGAATATACAAGCCAAGTTCTAGAATGAAAAATTCTGACTAGTATATGAAAGTGATATCATAGGACTCTCTATCATGAAAATCATGGTGCTACTTTGAAGCACAAGTGTGGAAAAGGATAGTAGCATTGTCCCTTCTCTCTTTTTCTCTCATTTTTACTTATTTTTTTATTTGGGCCTTCTTTTTTTTTCTTTTGGCCTCTTTTCTCTTTTTTTTTAATTTTTCGTCCGGAGTCTCATCCCGACTTGTGGGGGAATCATAGTCTCCATCATCCTTTGCTCACTTGGGACAATGCTCTAATAATGATGATCATCACACTTTATTTACTTACAACTCAAGAATTACAACTCAAAACTTAGAAGAAAATATGACTCTGTGAATGCCTACGATGATGTACCGGGATGTGCAATGATGCATGAGTGACATGTTTGAAGAATTATGAACGGTGGCTTTGCCACAATTACGATGTCAACTTCATGATCATGCAAGCAATATGACAATGATGAAGCGTGTCATAATAACGGAATGGTGGAAAGTTGCATGGCAATATATCTCGGAATGGCTATGGAAATGCCATAATAGGTATGTATGGTGGCTGTTTTGAGGAAGGTATATGGTGGGTTTAAGGTACCGGCGAAAGTTGCGCGATACTAGAGTGGCTAGCAATGGTGGAAGGGTGAGAGTGTGTATTATCCATGGACTAAACATTATTCATAAAGAACTCACATACTTATTGCAAAAATCTATTAGTTATCGAAACAAAGTATTACACGCATGCTCCTAGGGGGATAGATTGGTAGGAAAAGACCATCGCTCGTCCCCGACCGCCACTCATAAGGAAGACAATCAATAAATAAATCATGCTCCGACTTCATCACATAACGGTTCACCATATGTGCATGCTACGGGAATCACAAACTTCAACACAAGTATTTCTCAAATTCACAACTACTCAACTAGCATGACTCTAATATCACCATCTCCATATCTCAAAAGAATTATCAAGTATCAAACTTCTCGTAGTATTCAATGCACTTCTATGAAAGTTTTTATATTATTCCTAAAAGAAAATTTCCATGTTGTTCTAAAGGACTCTCAAAATAATATAAGTGAACACTACTAGAGAAAAGCCTAGCAGCAGCGCGGGTTTTAGGCCTATCAGTAGCGCTGGGCGATGCGCTACTGATAAGGCGCTACAGCTAACGTATAGTAGTAGCGTGCCTCCGACCACGCTACTGCTAAATCGACATGGTAGCAGCGACTTCCCGGAGGAGCGCTACTGGAAATTAGTAGTAGCGCTTCTCCCTGCCCGTGCTGCTACTATTATTTCGTATTTTATTTCTTTTTTATTTCATGTTGTATTGGTACACCTTTACACAAGTTTTCATAGAACAGGAATTTAGAAATTGTTTTTACATCATAATGAGTTATTACATCACGGGGTGAAAGAACCGTGGACTAGTTTCAAGTTGATGGACATCCACTTGAAACTAATCCATGGTTCTTTCACCCAATGATATAATAAATATCATCATCATCATCATATCATTAACAACTTATCATCATAATACATCATTGTCATATAACACCTCCTCAAGATCATCGTTTTCATCAATGAGACAACACATAGCAAATTGGTCACTAGCCGTAATCACAAGTACTCCTCATCATCAACTCTAACACGCTGTATCACATAATAAACATATTGTACCTCATAGGACCTACTACATTCTCTTAGGACCTAGTATATTCTCTAAGGTAAAATAGCAAAAAACAAGATAGCCCCTGACTCTCCATTATGGAGAGTGGAGATTATCCTGTCTCCAATTCTTGCCTTTCGCTTAATGTTACTTCCAAGAACCTCCTTGCGAATGTCCAAACATTTTTTCCATTCTTTGACTAGCATGTGTTCACCGGTTTTAGAAATCTGATATGCACAGGTGAGCTCCTTAGATTGACCTGGCAGTATGTTCAGAACTGCAAGGCGACCATTCTGATACATCAGATGAGGCACACAATCCATCGGGATTTTCTGTTGAAAAACATAGTAATAACTTCGTAGTTAGCAAAGATGTACTAGTTTTAGAAGTATGCAAAAGATGCACAGATGTCGTAATAGTAAAAAATCTTACCAGGGTATCTCCATAGAAGTTATCGTGGTTCAACACGTGCACTAGTGGCACGTATTCACCATAATTTGGAGGAGTTCGATAATAGGTATTGTAATTCTCAAGATAAGTACAATAAGCAATTAGATGACTTTTGTCCTTATAAGTTAATTCGGAGCCATCAGTGTAGTGGGTTTTGTCTACCATCTTCTGCACATTCTTTGAAGATTCAAAATAAGTTGTCAATGGAAATAAGCTGTCAACTATTTTGAAATAAAAAATATAAATTAGTTAATAACTATGTTTGAGAAACTCACATTGTGGTAGAATCGGAAGCGTATGAACAAGGACCCAAATGTCCATATTGTCTTGCTCAATGTCAGGATCACCAAGATCCATGGTGACAATCATACCCTCATAAAAACCATACATTTTGTAGAGTGCTTCCCAATTTTGGCAACCAAAATGGGTTACGGTCTGAGAATTGTACAGATTTACTTCAAAATCGATATCATGATGGGTCCTTAGGTGTATTTTATTTGTTATTTTCATGGTCTTCAAAAGCCATCCTCTCCAAGACATAGCGTCTTGCATGGCATGGGATAAGCTAGTCAAATTGTAAGATGAAAATTCATGCTTAATTACGAAAAAAAAACTTGTCATTGTTGCGTACCGTTTCAACATCGAAGGTCTCCTCGAGCTTAATGCTGAAGCGCCGATCTTCGTCCAGCTCAATGAACATGTCACACATACCTCGATCATCGTGGCATCAGCTGCACTCCCCTGGGAGACTGTCGTCGTCCGAGTACGACATTTCCTACGTTCATAATTCAAAGATTAAACTTGTACAATTAAATATATGTACGAAAAACCTAAATTAGATCATTATTTTTCGAGAAAATCCAGGCCACTCGATATTTCCTACATATTCTAGCACAAGTCATGCCAGAATTCACGGAAAAATCTGGCATGACCTTTGCTCAAAAAGGACATATCGAGCGCCTGAAATTTGCCGGAACGGAAATTAATCAACACTCCGGCAAAGCATAGGCCACTCGGAGGTGTAAACTGAACATGAACGGCCAGTTGGGCAACCACATATCCTATTTGAGCAAATATGACATGTTCAACTAGTTTTATTAATTCAACTAGTTCTTACTAAATATAAACTTACTATAAATAGAAAAAAACTAGTTCTTTATAAAAATAAAGTAGTTCAACTAGTTTTATTAATTATATTACTAAAAATACATTAGTTGTATTAATTCAACTAGTTCCACTAGTTTATTAATTTACTTACTAAACTAGTTCAACTACAACTAAAGTAGTTCAACTGGTTTATTAATTTACTTACTAAAAATAAACTAGTTTTTACTAAATATAAACTAGTTCGACTAGTTATATTAATTTTCTTACTAATTCTATTAAACACTAAAACTAATTCGATGAACTCTAAAACTAATTCTACTTAACAACTACTACCATAATTAGCATCTAATTTGATGAACCCTAACTAATTAGATGAACTCTGCAATTTAACCCTAAGAACCCTAGATAGGTTGAGGTAGGGGAAGAGGGGGAGGAGGGCGTGCTCACCTCTAGCGCCGGCGGAGTTACGGAGAGGGGCACGCAGCGTCAAGGTTGGGGACAGGGTCGGGGCGGCGGGCGCACGGCGGAGGGCGGTGATGTAGGGGGGGGGGTTGTCGAGGTCGGTGTCAGGGGCGGCGTCGAGGTCGCGGTCGGGGACGGGGGCGGCGTCGAAGGTGTGCGGAGAGCGACGGGTCGCGCGCGGCGGCCGACGATGATGCAGGGCGGCGACAGCGGAGGAGTAGGGATTTGGGGAAAGTGGCCGTGGGGGAAGAATGAACCGCGCGGTTAAGTTAAAAGTAGCAGTAGCGCGTTCCAGGAAGTGGGATGCTACTACGGTGGCTATATCGCGTTTCCTAACAAGCGCTACTACTATACATTCTCTTTTTTATTTGATTTCCATTTAATTTTATTTTCATTAGCAGTAGCGCCTTTGTCCGTAAACGCGCTGCTACAAAACAAGTAGCGGTAGCGCGGTTCCACGTAGATCGCTACTACTTTGTGTAGCCTATCGACTAAGCCGTGCGAATTTTAGTAGTAGTGCTTTTGTACTCGGGCGCGCTACTACTATAACTGTATCTGTAGCGCGATTTTAAATTCCGCATTGCTGCTAATTAGCACCAGCGTGCGTTCTTATCCCGCGCTACTGCTAATGTTCTGTGTACAAGGTTTTCCCTAGTAGTGGAAGCATGAGATATCAACTATTTCTATAAAATAAAACCACCGCTGTGCTCTAAAAGATATAAGTGAAGAACTAGAGCAAAAACTATATAGCTCAAAAGATATAAGTGAAGCACATAGAGTATTCTAATAAATTTCAAATCATGTGAGTCTCTCTCAAAAGTTGTGTAGAACAAGGATGGTTGTGGTAAACTAAAAAGCAAAGACTCCAATCATACAAGATGCTCGAAGCAAAACAAATATCATGTGGTGAATAAAAATATAGCTCCAAGTAAAGTTACCGATGGACGAAGACGAAAGAGGGGATGCCTTCTGGGGCATCCCCAAGCTTAGGACTTTTGGTGTCCTTGAATTTTACCTTGGGGTGCCATGGGCATCCCCAAGCTTATGCTCTTTCCGCTCCTTGTACCATAATCCATCAAATCTTTACCAAAAACTTGAAAACTTCACAACACAAAACTCAAAATAGAAAATCTCGTGAGCTCCGTTAGTGAAAGAAAACAAAACACCACTTCAAGGTACAGTAATGAACTCATTCTTTATTTACATTGGTGTTAAACCTACTGTATTCGAACTTCTCTATGGTTTATAAACTCTTTTACTAGCCATAGATTCATCAAAATAAGCAAACAACACACGAAAACAGAATCTGTCAAAAACAGAACAGTCTGTTGTAATATGTAGCTAACGCAAACTTCTGGAACCCCAAAAATTATAAAATAAATTGATGGACGTGAGGAATTTGTCTTTTAATCATCTTCGAAAAGAATTAACTAAATAGCACTCTCCAAAGAAAAATTGCAGCAATTATTGTGAGCACTGAAGTTTTTGTTTTTTACAGCAAGATCAAAAAGACTTTTCCCAAGTCTTCCGGACGGTTCTACTTGGCAGAAACACTAATTAAACACAAAAAACACAAACAAAACAGAGGCTAGATAAATTATTTATTACTAAACAGGAGCAAAAAGCAAGGAATAAAAATAAAATTGGGTTGCCTCCCAACAAGCGCTATCGTTTAACGCCCCTAGCTAGGCATAAAAGCAAGGATAGATCTAGGTATTGCCATCTTTGGTATTAGGAAAGAAAAGAGAAAATTTCTTTTCTATAGCATTTATCTTTCTATTTTGAGATAGCACGCAGCCATTAATGGTGCAAGAAAGATTAAGGACGTTACAGAAATTGGCATCTAAGCTAGCCTTCATTTCTTTGATAATTTCATTTTCATATAAGCACAAAAGAGAGGTAGAGTCGACCATCTCATTCATGGGGTGCCCAAATATAGTTTCCACCTTTTCATAAGTATCAATGGGATCCCCCTCAAGAAAACCCTCTTCAAAATAGAATCTAAAACTTGCTTGAACGAGGCGGGTAGACCAATATAAAAGCTTTTCAGGTAAACCTCAATTTGATATTGTGGCACATGGCTACCTCAGATCCTTAATAGCCTATCCCAAGCATCTTTCAAAGATTCATCAAGTAAATAACGAAAAATTCTAGGATCATCTTCATCAAAATTATTCAAAATCTCATTGATAACCCCGGTAGGTCTCTCCATAGCATCATTATTTATGAGCTTCGAGAGGACATAAGGACTATCCAAGGTAAAACCTGAGAGAGAACCCTCAGCCCTTTTTGAATCGGCCATGGTACAGGAAAAAAATGGGAAAGGAGACGAATATAACGGCAAGGGTGAAGTGGGGGAGAGGAAAACGAGAGGCAAATGGCAAATAACATAATGCGAGGGATACGAGTTTGTGATGGGTACTTGGTATGTCTTGACTTGTGTGTAGACTCCCCGGCAACGGCGCTAGAAATGGCTCGTTGTCGGGAGTCAAATCTTGACTTGACTTGGCACGAATCTCCCTGGCAACGGCACCAGAAATCCTTCTTGCTACCTCTTGAGCACTGCGTTGGTTTTCCCTTGAAGAGGAAAGGGTGATGTAGTAAAGTAGCATAAGTATTTCCCTTAGTTTTTCAGAACCAATGTATCAATCTAGTAGGAGATCACGCTCGAGTCCCACGCACCTACACAAACAAATAAGAACCTCGCAACCAACGCGATAAAGGGGTTGTCAATCCCTTCATGGTCACTTACGAGAGTGAGATCTGATAGATATGATAAGATAATATTTTTGGCATTTTTATGATAAAGAGAAATAAAGATGCAAAGTAAAATAAACGGCAATAGAAATAGCTAAGTGTTGGAAGATTAATATGATGGAAGATAGACCTGGGGGCCATAGGTTTCACTAGTGGCTACTCTCAAGAGCATAAATATTACGGTGGGTAAACGAGTTACTGTCGAGCAATTGATAGAATTGAGCATATTTATGAGAATATCTAGGTATGATCATGTATATAGGCATCACATCCGCGACAAGTAGACCGAAACGATTCTGCATCTACTACTATTACTCCACACATCGACCGCTATCCAGCATGCATCTAGAGTATTAAATTCATAAGAACAGAGTAATGCTTTAAGTAAGATGACATGATGTAGAGGGATAAACTCATGCAATCTGATATAAACCCCATCTTTTTATCCTCGATGGCAACAATACAATACGTGCCTAGCTGCCCCTGCTGTCACTGGGAAAGGACACCGCAAGATTGAACTGCAAAGATAAACCAATCATACATAAAA